>NC_142797.1:86740579-87040579 GCF_049724085.1 Artemia sp. Qi Xiang Cuo
GTCTTTGAAAAATATTTCTTGGTGTTGAGGTATCCACAAAGCTGTAAAGTATAGTTGTGGGTGACAACGATAAGTAGTTCAAGTTGGAAAATGGGTTTAGGAGGGACATTAAGAATGTAACTTGCTCTGAAATGGTCGTTGAAAAGTATTTCTTGGTGTTGAGGTATCCAAAAAGCTGTAAAGTCTGGGTGAGGGTGAAAAAGATAAGTACTTCAAGTTGGAAAATGGGTTTAGGAGGGACATTAAGAAAGTATCTTGCTCTGAAATGGTCTTTGAAAAGTATTTCTTGGTGGTGAGGGATCCAAAAAGCTGTAAAGTATAGTTGTGGGATGAAAAAGATAAGTCCTTCAAGTTGTAAAATGGGTTTAGGAGAGACATTAGGAAAGTAACTTACTCTCAAATGGTCGATGCAAAATATTTCTTGGTGTTGAGGTATCCAAAAAGCTGTAAAGTATAGTTGTGGGTGAAAAAGATAAGTACTCCAAGTTGGAAACTGTGTTTAGGAGGGACATTTAGAAAGTAACGTGCTCAGAAATGGTCTTTGAAAAGTATTTCTTGGTGCTCAGGTCTCCAAAAAGCTGTAAAGTATAGTTGTGGGTGAAAAAGTTAAGTACTTCAAGTTGGAAAATGGGTTTAGGAGAGATATTAAGAATGTAACTTGCTCTGAAATGGTCTTTGAAAAGTATTTCTTGGTGTTGAGGTATCCAAAAAGCTGTAAAGTATTGTTGTGGGTGAAAAAGATAAGTACTTCAAGTTGGAAAATGGGTTTAGGAGAGACATTAAGAAAGTAACTTGCTCTGTAATGGTCTTTGAAAAGTATTTCTTGGTGTTGAGGTTTCCAAACAGCTGTAAAGTATAGTTGTGGGTGAAAAAGATAAGTACTTCAAGTTGGAAAATGGTTTTAGTAGAGACAATAAGAATGTAACTTGCTCTGAAATGGTCTTTGAAAAGTATTTCTTGGTGTTGAGGTATCCGAAAAGCTGTAATGTATAGTTGTGGGTGAAAAAGATAAGTACTTCAAGTTGGAAAATGGGTTTAGGAGGGACATTAAGAAAGGAACTTGCTCTGAAATGGTCTTTGTATAGTATTTCTTGGTGTTGAGGTATCCAAAAAGCTGTAAAGTATAGTTGCGGGTGAAAAAGATAAGTACTTCAAGTTGGAAAATGGGTTTAGGAGGGACATTAAGAAAGTAACTTGCTCTGAAATGGTCTTTGAAAAGTATTTCTTGGTGTTGAGGTATCCAAAAAGCTGTAAAGTATGGTTGTGGGTGAAAAAGATAAGTACTTCAAGTTGGACAATGGGTTTAGGAGGGACATTAAGAACGTAACTTGCTCTGAAATGGTCTTTGAAACGTATTTCTTGGTGTTGAGGTATCCAAAAAGCTGTAAAGTATAGTTGTAGTTGAAAAAGATAAGTACTTCAAGTTGGAAAATGGGTTTAGGAGGGAGATTAAGAAAGTAACTTGCTCTGAAATGGTCTTTGAAAAGTATTTCTTGGTGTTGAGGTATCCAAAAAGCTGTAAAGTATAGTTGTGGGTGAAAAAGATAAGTACTTCAAGTTGGAAAATGGGTTTAGGAGGGACATTAAGAATGTAACTTGCTCTGAAATGGTCTTTGAAAAGTATTTCTTGGGGTTGAGGTATCCAAAAAGCTGTAAAGTATGGTTGTGGGTGAAAAAGATAAGTACTTCAAGTTGGAAAATGGGTTTAGGAGGGACATTAAGAAAGTAACTTGCTCTGAAATGGTCTTTGAAAACTATTTCTTGGTGTTGAGGTTTCCAAAAAGCTGTAAAGTATAGTTGTGGGTGAAAAAGATAAGTACTTCAAGTTGGAAAATGGGTTTAGGAGGGACATTAAGAATGTAACTTGCTCTGAAATGGTCTTTGAAAAGTATTTCTTGGTGCTGAGGTATCCAAAAAGCTGTAAAGTATTGTTGTGGGTGAAAAAGATAAGTACTTCAAGTTGGAAAATGGGTTTAGGAGGGACATTAAGAACGTAACTTGCTCTGAAATGGTCTTTGAAAAGTATTTCTTGGTGTTGAGGTATCCAAAAAGCTGTAAAGTATAGTTGTGGGATGAAAAAGATAAGTACTTCAAGTTGGAAATGGCTTTAGGAGGGACAATAAGAAAGTAACTTGCTCTGAAATGGTCTTTGAAAAGTATTTCTTGGTGTTGAGGTATCCAAAAAGCTGTAAAGTATAGTTGTGGGTGAAAAAGATAAGTACTTGAAGTTTGAAAATGGGTTTAGGAAGGACATAAAGAAAGTAACTTGCTCTGAAATGGTCTTTGAAAAGCATTTCTTGGTGTTGAGGTATCCAAAAGCTGTAAAGTATCGTTGTGGGTGAAAAAGATAAGTAGTTCGAGTTGAAAAATGGGTTTAGGAGGGACATTAAGAAAGTAACTTGCTCTGAAATGGTCTTTGAAAAGTAGTTCTTGGTGTTGAGTTATCAAAAAATCTTAAATTTCTATTGTTGTGTGAATACGTAAAGTAATTCATGTCTGATAATGGGTGGATAAGAAACTTTGAGAATGTTAATTGCAGTGAAAATGACTTTGAAAGTAGTTATATGTGTATAGGTTTCAATCATTCAGAAATGTATAGCTGTATGTGAAATTGTTCTTACAAAAATGTTGAAAAAGGGGTGTAGGAGGGTCATTAATAAAGAAACATGCTCTGAAAAGATCTTTTAAAAGTATTTCTTATTGTTGAGGGATCCAACAAGCTTTCATGTATTGTTAAATTTGAAAAAGAAAACTACTTAAAGTTGGAAAATAGGTATAGGAGGGACATTAAGAAAGTAACTTGCTCTGAAATGGTTTTTGAAAAGTATTTCTTGGTGTTGAGGTATCCAAAAAGCTGTAAAGTATAGTTGTGGGTGAAAAAGTTAAGTACTTCAAGTTGGAAAATGGGTTTAGGAGGGACATTAAGAAAGTAACTTACTCTGAAATGGTCGTTGTAAAGTATTTCTTGGTGTTGAGGTATCCAAAAAGCTGTAAAGTATGGTTGTAGGTGAATATGATAAGTACTTCAAGTTGGAAATTGTGATTAGTAGGGACATTATGAGAGTAACTTGCTCTGAAATGGTCATTGAAAAGTATTGCTTGGTGTTGAGGTATCCAAAAACCTGTAAAGTATAGTTGAGGGTTAAAAAGATAAGTAGTTGATTTTGAAAAATGGACGTAGGAGGATAATTTGAAATGTAATTTTCTCTTGAAATGTCATAGATGTTTGATTATTTGTTATGAGTTAACAAAATTGCTGACAAGTCTGGTACAGGTGGAAAAAGATAATTAATTAATTTATGAAAATATTATTAGTAGGTACATAAAGAAATTAAATTGCTCTGAAATGGTCTGTTATTACTATTCATTGGTGTTGAGGTATCCAAAAAGCTGCAAGGTATGGTGTAGAGTTTAAGTGATATGTACTCAATGCTGAAAAATGAGTATATAGGGGTTATTAAGAAAGCAAATTGATCTAAAATTGTCTTTTAAAAGTATTTCTTGGTGTTGTGGTATCCAAAAAGCTGTAAAGTATAGTTGTGGGTGAAAAATTTACGTACTTCAATTTGGACAATGTGTTTAGGAGGGACATTAAGAAAGTAACTTGCTCTGAAATGGTCTTTTAAAAGTATTTCTTGGTGTTGAGGTGTCCAAAAAGCTGTAAAGTATAGTTGAGGGTGAAAAAGATAAGTACTTCAAGTTGGAAAATGGGTTTAGGAGGGACATTAAGAAAGTAACTTGCTCTGAAATGGTCTTTGAAAAGTATTTCTTGGTGTTGAGGTATCCAAAAAGCTGTAAAGTATAGTTGAGGGTGAAAAAGATAAGTACTTCAAGTTGGAAAATGGGTTTAGGAGCGACATTAAGAAAGTAACTTGCTCTGACATGGTCTTTGAAAAGTATTTCTTGGTGTTGAGGTATCCAAAAAGCTGTAAAGTATAGTTGTGGGTGAAAAAGATAAGCACTTCAAGTTGGACAATGGGTTTAGGAGAGACATTAAGAACGTAACTTGCTCTGAAATGGTCTTTGAAAAGTATTTCTTGGTGTTGAGGTATCCAAAAAGGTGTAAAGTATGGTTGAGGGTGAAAAAGATAAGTACTTCAAGTTGGAAAATGGGTTTAGGAGGGACATTAAGAAAGTAACTTGCTCTGAAATGGTCTTTGAAAAGTATTTCTAGGTGTTGAGGTATCCAAAAAGCTGTAAAGTATAGTTGTGGGTGAAAAAGATAAGTACTTCAAGTTGGAAAATGGGTTTAGGAGGGACATTAAGAAAGTAACTTGCTCTGAAATGGTCTTTGAAAAGTATGTCTTGGTGTTGAGGTATCCAAAAAGCTGTAAAGTATAGTTGTGGGTGAAAAAGATAAGTACTTCAAGTGGGAAAATGGGTTTAGGAGGGACATTAAGAAAGTAACTTACTCTGAAATGGTCTTTGAAAAGTATTTCTTGGTGTTGAGGTATCCAAAAAGCTGTAAAGTATGGATGTGGGTGAAAAAGTTAAGTACTTCAAGTTGGAAAATGGGTTTAGGAGGGACATTAAGAAAGTAAGTTGCTCTGAAATGGTCTTTGAAAAGTGTTACTTGGTGTTGAGGTATCCAAAAAGCTGTAAAGTATGGTTGTGGGTGAAAAAGCTAAGTACTTCACGTAGGAAATTGTACTTGAGAGTAACAATAAGAATATAAATTCCTCTGCTATAGTCTTTGAAAAATATTTCTTTGCGATGAGGTAACCAAAAATATTTATAGTATACTTAATGGTGAAAAAGATAAGTACTTCAAATTGGAAAAAGGAGTTAGGAGGGATAGTAAGAAAGTATCGTCCTCTGAAATGGTCTTTTAAAATTATGTTTTGGTATTGAAGTATCAAAATAGGTGTAAAGTATAGTTGAGTGTGAAAAAGATAAGTACTCAAAATTGTAAAAAGGTTTTAGGAGGGATATTAGGAAAGTAACTTATTCTAAAATGGTCTTTGAAAAGAATTTCTTGGTGTTGAGGTATCCAAAAAGCTGTAAAGTATTGTTGGAGGGGAAAAAGATAAGTACATCAAGTTGAAAAATGGGTTTAGGAGGGACATTAAGAAAATAAATTGCTCTGAAATTGGCATTAAAAAGTATTTCTTGGTGTTGAGGTATCCAAAAAGCTGTCAATTATAGTTTTGGGTGAAAATGAAAAGTACTTCAAGTTGGAAAATGGGTTTAGGAGGGACATTAAGAATGCAACTTGCTCTGAAATGGTCTTTGAAAAGTATTTCTTGGTGTTGAGGTATCCAAAAAGCTGTAAAGTATAGTTGTGGGTGAAAAAGATAAGTACTTCAAGTTGGAAATTGGGTTTAGGAGGGACATTAAGAAAGTAACTTGCTCTGAAATGGTCTTTGAAAAGTATTTCTTGGTGTTGAGGTATCCAAAAAGCTGTATATTATAGTTGTGGGTGAAAATGATAAGTACTTCAAGTTGGAAAATGGGCTTAGGGGAGACATTTAGGATTTAACTTTCTTTGAAATTGTCTTTTTAAAGTGTTTATTGGAATTGAAGTATTCAAAAAGCCATAGAATTTAGTTTTGGGTGAAAATCATAATTACTTCAAGTTGAAGAATGGGTGTAGGGAAGACATTTATAAAGTAACTTGCTCTGAAATGGTCTTTGAAAAGTATTTATTGGTGTTGAGGTATACCAAAAGTTGAAAAGAATATAGCTTTGGGTTAAAAACATATCTAATTCCAGTTTGATATAGGTTGTGGGAGGTACAATAAAAAAGTAACTTTCTTTGATAGCTTTTTTTAAAAGTGATTCTTGATGTTTAGTTTTACAAAAAACTGTAAAGTCAAGTTGAGGGTTAATAACATAATTACTTAAAGTTGAAAAATGGGTTGAGGAGGGACATTAAGAAAGGAACTTGCTCTGAAATGGTCTTTGAAAAGTATTTCTTGGTGTTGAGGTATCCAAAAAGCTGTAAAGTATAGTTGTGGGTGAAAGAAATAAGTACTTCAAGTTGAAAAATGGGTTTGGGAGGGACATTAATAAAGTAACTTGCTCTGAAATGGACTTTTAAAATTATTTCTTGGTGTTTAGTTATCCAAAAAGCTTTAAAAAATAGTGTTGGGTTAAAAGATAAGTAATTCAAGTTGGACACTTAGTTTAGGAGGGTCATTTAGAAAGTAACTTGCTCAGGAACGGTCGATGAAAAGTATTTCTTGGTGTTGAGCCGTCAAAAAAGATGTAATGTATAGCTTTTGGTGAAGAAGATAACTATTTCAAGTTGTAAAATGTGTTTAGGAGTTAAATTAAGAAAGTAGCTTACACTGAAATTGTATTTTAAAAGTATTTTTTGGTGTTGATCTATCCAAAAAGCTGTAAAGTTTAGTTTTTGGTGAAAACTATAATTAGTACAAATTAGAAAATTGGATTAGGAGGGACATTTAGAAAATAACTGGCTCTGAAATGGGCGTTGAAAAGTATTTATTGGTGTTGAGGAAAACACAATTCATTAAATAAAAGTTTTTTGGTCAAAAATATAAGTACTTCAAGTTGAAAAATGGGTTTAGGAGCGACATTAAGAAAGTAACTTGCTCTGAAATTGTCTGTGAAAAGTATTTCTTGGTGTTGAGGTATCCAAAAAGCTGTAAAGTATAGTTGTGGGTGAAAAAGATAAGTACTTCAAGTTGGAAAATGGGTTTAGGAGGGACATTAAGATCATAACTTGCTCTGAAATGTACTTTGAAAAGTATTTCTTGGTGTTGAGGTATCCAAAAAGCTGTAAAGTATAGTTGAGGATGAAAGACATAAGTACTTCAAGTTGGAAAATGGGTTTAGGAGGGAAATTAAGAAAGTAATTTGCTCTGAAATGGTCTTTGAAGAGTATTTTTCGGTGTTGAAGTATCCAAATAGCTGTAAAGTATAGTTGTGGGTGAAAAACATAAGTACTCCAAGTTGTAAAATGGGGTTAGGAGCGACATTAGGAAAGTGATTTGCTCTAAAATGGTCTTTGAAAAGTATTTCTTAGTGTTGATGTATCCAAAAAGCTGTAAAGTATAGTTGTGGATGAAAAAGATAAGTACATCAAGTTCGAAAATGGGTTTAGGAGGGACATTAAGAAAGTAACTTGCTCTGAATTCGTCTTTGAAAAGTATTTCTTGATGTTGAGGTATCCAAAAAGCTGTAAAGTATAGTTGTGGGTGAAAAAGATAAAGTACTCCAAGTTGGAAAATGGGTTTAGGAGGGACATTAAGAAAGTAACTTGTTCCGAAATGGTCTTTGAAAAGTATTTCTTGGAGTTGAGGTATCCAAAAGGCTATAAAGTATAGTTGAGGGTGAAAAAGATAAGTACTTCAAGTTGGAAAATGGGTTTAGGAGGGACATTAAGAAAGTATATTGCTCTGAAATGCTATATGATATGTATTTCTTGGTGTTGAGTTATCCAAAAAGCTTTAAAGTATAGATTGGGGTGAAAAATAGAAGTAATTCAATTTGTAAAATGTGTTAAGGAGGGACGTAAAAAAAGTAAATTGATCAGAAAAGTTCTTTGAAAAGTATTTATTGGTATTGATGTATACAAAAAGCTGTAATGTATTGTTGTTGGGAATGACATAATTTAATTAACTTGCTCTGTAATGTTTTTTGAAAAGCATATCGGTGTATTGAGGTATCTTAAAAGCTGTAACTTATATTTTTGGATGAAAAAGATACTTGTGCCAAGTTGAAACATGACTTTCAAGGGGTCCTTTATAAAAAAGCGCACTATGACACTTTGTTTGAAAATTCTTTGTTGGTGCTTAGCTATAAGAAAATCTGTAGAATATAGTTTTGGGAGAAAAAGCTAAGTATTTCAAGTTGGAAAATGGGTTTAGGAGGGACATTTAGAAAGTAATTTGCTCTGAAATAGTCTTTGAAAAGTATTTCTTGGTGTTGAGGTATTCAAAAAGCTGTAAAGTATAGTTGTGTGTGAAAAAGATAAGTACTTCAAGTTGTAAAATGGGTTTAGGAGGGACATTAAGAAAGTAACTTGCTCTGAAATTGTCATTGAAAAGTATTTTTTGGTGCTGGGTATCCATAAAGCTGTAGTATAGTTTTGGGTGAAAAAGATAGGTACTTCAAGTTGGAAAATTGGTTTAGGAGGGACATTAAGAACGTAACTTGCTCTGAAATGGTCTTTGAAAAGTATTTCTTGGTGATTAGGTATCCAAAAAGCTGTAAAGTATAGTTAAGGGTGAAATTCATAAGTACTTCAAGTTGGAAAATGGGTTTAGGAGGAACATTAAGTAAATAACTTGCTCTGAAATGGTCTTTGAAAAGTATTTCTTGGTGATGTGGTATCCAAAAAGCTATAAAGTATAGTTGTGGGTGAAAAAGATAAGTACTTCAATTTTAAATATTTATTTAGGAGGGTCTTAAAAAATGTTTCTATATCTGATATGGTCTGTTATAATTCTTTCTTGTTGTTGAGTTGTCAAAAAAGCTGTAAAGGATAGGGCTTGATGTCGAAGTTCCTAATGACCAGAGGGTACATCTATTGTTTAGGTATCAGCCGACAGTATAGTGCTATTTAATTCTCTATGAAAGTATTTATTTGTGTTGAGGTATCAATATATCTGTAATGTCTATTTGTGGGCTAAAAAGATAAGTACTTCAAGTTGGAAAATGGGTTTAGGAGGGACATTAAGAAAGTAACTTGCTCTGAAATGGTCTTTGAAAAGTATTTCTTGGTGTTGAGGTAACCAAAAACTGTATAGTTGATTATGTCATTCTATGCCCATAAATGGATTCCCGTCAGGACCTCCTGATAGGGTTCTACCGATTATGTAATCAATTTCTCAGAAATTCAACTGTCGTAGTAGATTACTTCATTCTATGTCCATAAATGGATTCTCGTCATGACCGTCTGATAGGGTTCTACCGGTTTTGTAATAAATTTCTCAGAAATCACTCTGTCCTACTTGATTACGTCATTCTATGCTCATAAATGGATTCCCGTCATGACCTTCTGATAGGGTTCTACGGATTATGTAATCAATTTCTCAGAAATCCATTTTTCCTAGTTGATTACGTCATTCTATGCACATAAATTGATTCCCGTCACGAGCTCCTGATAGGGTTCTACCAATTATGTAATCAATTTCTCGGGAATTCTCTCCCTTCGATTACGCAGTCAATATATCTCTTCCCCTCCTTCCCTATAGAAACAGCAAATTAATTCCCCTTTCTTGAATCAATAATTCCCCTTAGAAACAACAAATTAATTCCCCTTTCGTGAATCAATAATTCCCCTTAGAAACAACAAATTCATTCCTCTCTCGTGAATCAATAATTATCCTTAGAAACAACAAATTAATACCCCTTTCTTGACAATCAATAAACCATGACATCAGCTGTCACGTGCGATCTAACTGTTTCCTATTTCTGGACACCTTGCCATTTGCCTCGAGCGTGCACTTACAACAACAACATCAAATAAATCGACCTTTGGAAATTTAGGTCATTGACCCCATTAGACTCGATCAATAATCCTTGAATAAATTATGTAAAAAAATTGTAGGTGGCAGCAGGGGTATGAGTGACACGATCAATTGAGGCCTTTCTACATATATATATATATATATATATATATATATATATATATATATATATATATATATATATATATATATATATATATATATATATATATATATATATATATATATATATATATATACTATCTTTATAAACAAGCAATAATTGTGTCTATTTCCCCCCCCCCCCGAAACGGCTCCATATTTTCAGGAAAATTGGAATCCTGGAATTTTCTGGCCTAAAAACGATCTTGACAGGTCAGAGGTTCGAGAAAATTCGTTAAGAGCCGCAACTTTGGAAAAAAAATTATTTATGTCGATGACATGATTTTTATATACATCAGTATATTAATAAATGTTATTTTACCTTAGTTATCATTTCCGAATCTCTAAAGCTATTATGTAAACTGCAAAAATATTTATGATGTCTCATCAAAAATTATAATTTCTTAACTGAAACTAGAGAAATACCCGAAAATTTTTAAAGAAGTTTTATATTCTATTAGGTTAAATCCATTTATCAAACAGTTCGTGATAACGAACTGTAAGAAAGGAGCGGACCGGCTCAATGGTAACCGAAACTGTAAGAAACGGAATTTTGATACCAATAGATACATCAAAAGAATCAGATTTGAATTCTCATTTCAAATATATAATTTTTATCAAGTTCCTATCAAAAGTTAAGCGACTGAGAAAATTTGGCTGATTTTCGAAAAAAGGGGGAAAGACCCCCTAAAAGTTATAGAACCTTCATGAAAATCACACCATCATATTCAGCGCATCAGAGAACCCTACTGTAGAGGTTTCAAGCTCAGAGAACCCTACTGTAGAGGTTTCAAGCTCCTATCTACAAAAAAGTAGAATTTTCCATTTTTGGCCAGAAGAAAGATCACGGATGCGTGTTTATTTGTTTTTTTTCTCCAAGGGTGATCGTATCGACCCAGTGGTCCTAGAATATCGTGGGAGGGCTCATTGGAACGGAAATTAAAAGTTCTAGTGCCCTTTTTAAGTGACCAAAAAAAATGGAGGGCAACTAGGCCCCCTCCCAAGCTCATTTTTTTCCCAAAGTCATCTGATCAAAATTTTGAGATAGCCATTTTGTTCAGCATGGTCGAAAATATTGTAACTATGTCTTTTAAGATGACTTAATCCCTCGAAGCCCCCAGGAAGAGGGCTGAAAGTTATGAACTTTACCCAATGTTAACATAAAGTATTGGTTATTGGGACCCGGCTCAATGGTAACCGAAACTCAAGAAAACGGTATTTTGATACAAATAGATACATCAAAAGAATTGGATTTTAATTTTGATTTCAAATATATAAGTTTAATTAAGTTTAATCCTACCCATCAAAAGTTACGGGCCTGAGAAAATTTGGCTGATTTTCGAAAAAAAGGGGAAAGACCCCCTGAAAGTTATAGAACCTGAATGAAAATCACACCATCATATTCCGCGTATAAGAAAACCCTACTATACAGGTTTCAAGCTCCTATCTGCAAAAATGTGGAATTTTCTATTTTTTGCCAGAAGAAAGATCAGTGGTGCAGGTTCATTTTATATTTTTCCCCAGAGGTGATCATATAAATCCAGTGGTCCTAGAATATAAGGGGAGGAGTCATTGTAATTGAAATTAAAAGTTCTAGTGCCCTTTTTAAGTGACAAAAAAAAATGGAGGGCAACTAGGCCCTCTCTCACACTCATTGTTTTCCCAAAGTCACCTGATCAAAATTTTGAGATAGCCATTTTGTTCAGCATGTTCGAAAATATTCTAAGTATGTCTTTTAGGATGACTTAATCCCCCGAAGTTCCCGGGAGGAGGGCTGAAAGTTATGAACTTTACCCAATGTTAGCATATAGTATTGGTTATTGGGAAGTATACAGTACAGACGTTTTCAGGGGAGATTTTTCCTGCTAGTGGGGTTTTCCTGGTAGTTTTTTTTTGTAATTTAATTATAATAAAAACATTTATTTAAATAAATGCACTAGAAAAAGCACTTTAATAAATATACTTTATTTATTTATAAAGAAATACAACATTTAATGAAAAAAAATACACTTAGAATAATATCACTTTTTTTTACACTATATATATATATATATATATATATATATATATATATATATATATATATATATATATATATATATATATATATATATATATATATATATATATATATATATATATATATATATATATGTTGTTGCATTCAAATTTAAAAAATAAAATAGTGTAAAAAAAAGTGATATTATTCTAAGTGTATTTTTTTTCATTAAATGTTGTATTTTTTTATAAATAAAGTATATTTATTAAAGTGCTTTTTTCTAGTGCATTTTTTTAAATAAATGTTTTTATTATAAATAAGTTTAAAAAAAATCTTAAGTGTATTTTTCTTGTTTTTTTTCTGTAATGTGCTGTTTTTTTATGTTAATAATACAAGAAATATGATTCTTTATTGTTCTTCTTCTTCTCATTATTCTTGAACGAACTAGTAGGGAAATTATTTAGTCATTAGACAACTATAGTCTACCGTTAGTTGTAGGTGAGCTGTTGAAGGGAACATGTATCAATTTAAAACACCATTCAGATCGCTTCTTTTTTCGGGCAAAACAACACTCTTAACGAAAATATATAAAATTTGCGAGAAAATGTTTGTGAAAAGGCTAAAAAAAGCCTACTATTGTTACAGTATTCGGCAAGAGTCATACCATAAAATATGAGTAATTGGCATGGCGGGGTTGTTGCAGACGCAATTCATACAGGAACTTGATGTCTTCAACATTATTGAACCAAACTCTTGGCTGATTATTGACGATCTGGCTGAATCTATTGAACAATGGTCCCAGGAAATGCTGAAATTTTTCACCGTTCGCTCTCATCATGAACAGATTTCCATTACTCTGGTTCTACACAACCTCTTTCATCAGAGCGAATGTATGCGAACACTTGCATTGAACTGCACCTACTATATCATCTACAGAGTTGTTCGTAATTCTAGCTCGCTAATAACCCTCAATAAACAAATATACCCTTGGTTCCCTAAATTTCTGTTCTCAGCGTACAATCAGGCAACTAATAAACCCTACGGCTATTTCCTATAGGATCTTAATCAAAATACACCCGAGGATTTGCGTGTAGTCACAGATATTTTTGACAATGAAATTACAGTATATGTGCCCGTGAACAGCAGAAAAACCCACTGGATACTATCATGACACTGAAAAAACCATATGAAAACTCATGTTTATTTTCAGCTCTTTTCACTTCAAAACACCCACTTAGGAAATCCCTACTAAAACATGGTGTTGACAATGAATTCATTTATCTTATATCCGAACTTTGTTTAAATTTGACCGAGGGCAATGTTCAACTGCCAGAAATAGTTAAGCAACAGGAAAAGCAACATCGTTCCATTGTACGTACACTGGCCTCTAAAAAGAAAGGAAATTATTTTAAAAGGAAAAGTCTTCTTCAGGCGGGCGGTAGCTTTTTCACACTTTTACTACCGATAATTGCAGGACTTGTAAACAGTTTTCTCTAGAGAGAGAGAAAATGGCCAAACCCTATAAATTGAATCCAATAGAACTCGTTCTCTAGCCCGTGGAACACTTTGAGGACAATCTGAGTAAATTCATTGACAACGAGAATATTGAGGATGATAGAAAATTGCATTTACTTCAAGATGCACTTCGCCGAGTGGACAAACATAAGCCCCATCGTGCGGAGGCGGGTGGTATTGATCACAAAACAGAACCATCTCCTCAGGATTCTTCTTCTGCTGCTGCTGCTGGAACACAATTAAAGAAGGAGGAATTGGATTCAATTGTGTCTAGTATTCGAAATCTAATGCCCCACTAATATCGTGAACAGTTTAAATAACTCAGAAAATTCCTCATTGAAAGTGGTCAACATCATATTCAAGTTGATAGCAGTGGGAAGGGGATTATAATTCAAGGCAAGAGCTATAATCTACTTGATTTGATCTATGATATGGTTACAAATCGTAAAGGATTTTTATCATTTGACACTCATATATACAACTTTATAAATACATTAAACTTCCCCAAAAGCCTTATTAGCAATAGGCAAATTCTAAAAAAATTAAATGAACATGCACCCTCAACACCATTAAAATATGAACATGAAGAAGAAGAAGAAGAAGAAGAAGATTTTAAATCAATCCTGGAAAATACTAGCACACCTAGTGGAAACTTGACAATGGTGAGGAGGAGCAGCAGCACACCACTGATATCTAGACAAAAGTGAAGACGTATCAAGTCAAAGTCACCACAACCACCACCAATCACTAGTATACAACAGAGTGATAGACGTCTATCAGCACGTTCGCGCTATCTCTTTTTGAAGTACTAAGGCATGCCTTTGAAAATAATGGTATGTCTAAGAGTTTAACTTCCCCCACCACTTTGGTCAAAGTACCGGACTCCCACAAAAAAAGTACAAAGGACTAAAATCGTAATAATAAAAGTTAACCTCTGCACAGAAATCATAGGCTTCATGCAAATCATTATCGAAAAACTAAAGCCTTTTTCCCCTTGCATATAATGCAAGCAGATCTCCTAACTCTAGATGAGATTCGAAGACGTTACAATACACCGTAGAAGTACATTCTACTTGCAATCAGTGTTTTTAGTTGCTATGCATGTGCCATTCCATTGCGCTCGAAGAGAGGTGTTGAAGTTGCTCTAGCCGTTGAAAGTATTCTCGAACAGGATGCGTATAAAAAAAATTCAAACGGATCGTGGTAGTGAATTTGTTAATCCCCGTGTTGCAAAAGTACTAGCGAAATATAATACACTGCTCTATCATAGTCATAGTCCTATAAAGGCTGCATTGGCCGAACGATTGATAAGAACTATTCGACTTTTAATTTCAAGATATTGTAAATTGAAAAATATAGCTGCTTTTGTTCATGACTTATATACAATCATGTTGATTTATAATCAGCGACTTCATCGATTAATGTCCATTTCAAACCCAACGGAAGTTCATCATTCTGATCATCATACAATTGATACCTTTATTATACAATATTACAATGAAACGATTGTCAAGAAGAAAAAATTTAATACTTGTGATACTGTTCGAATTAATTGAACAACTAACGTTTTTGAAAAGGGTAATTAGCTGTGGTCCACAGAACTTTTTAAAGTGGCGAAAATCCTAGACACTAAACCCATAACTTATCGTTTGCGCGATACCAAAGATGAAGAGATTCTCGGTGGCTTTTATGACTATGAACTACAAGAATTTAACAATAATAGTGAAATCTATCAGATTGAAAAGATATTAAAGACTCGTACCCGCAGGGGTAGGAAACAGTTACTTGTTCGGTGGCTAGGATACAACTCTGATTTTGAATCTTGGATCGGTGTTGAAGATATAGACAATGCCCAATGATTTCTATGCAACATTTATGTCCAACGTTTCCGATCCTCTCTACAATGACTTGAATAAAACAGGTGATTTTTGGACGAAACAATCCCCCGCCATCAAATTCGATGACGGAAAGTATGAAGTGGCTCTTGTCCATTGCTTTCTCAAAAATACCCACGACTTCCTCAAACAGGATCGTGCCCGTGACATAAAAGCTATAAGATTTAACTTGTCCCTCTTTTTCAACCATCAATGGGCTGAAGCAGATAAATCTAGCGAATATCCTATTGTTAAGTTGAAATATATAGAATATCATTATATGACAGATTTCCGTCGTACAATCAATAAAAAAATCTTATATCGTTAAAATAGTATATTCCATTTCAACGAGTCAATGGAACACGATAGGACCTACATTACGTCACCTGTTGACACTGAAATAGTAATACTCAATGATAATCTGAGAGACGTTCTTGGCTTTAAATAGAATATGATAAATGGGAAAAACCCTGGCACCGTTTACGGGACGGATCAATTCATTTTTACTGATTATCAACCTGGTCTCGCCTTGGACTCTTGCATATTTCTGTATGCATCCTTTGTAGAAACAACGAGAGTTGGTGATATCAAATATCTCCCTTCTACGTTCTCTTGAACAAAGAACATCCCACGAAAATGTTCATCACTATAATATAAAGCATCTTCAGTATGTTCCTGTAAACACTTCGTATTTGGAACTCTGTCAGTTAAACTAAAGCCTTTTTCCCATTGCATATAATGCAAGCAGATCTCTTAACTCTAGATGAGATTCAAAGACGTTACAATACACCGTACAGGTACGTTCTACTTGCAATCAGTGTTTTTAGTTGCTATGCATGTGCCATTCCATTGCGCTCGAAGAGAGGTGTTGAAGTTGCTCAACCCGTTGAAAGTATTCTCGAACAGGATTCGTATAAAAAAATTCAAACGGATCGTGGTAGTGAATTTCTTAATCCCCTTGTTTCAAAAGTACGATCGAAATTTAACACACTGCTCCATCACATTCATAGTGCTACAAATTCTGCATTTGCAGAATGATAGATAAGAACTGTTCGACTTTAATTTTTAAAGTATTGTACATTGAAAAATACACCGGGTTTTATTCGTGATTTCGATCATATCCTGTTGATTTAAAATCAACGACCCCATTGAATATTGCCAAACTAAACCCCAGCGAAGGTTCATAAATCCGATCATGATACAATTGGTGGATTTTTTAAGTAATATTGCAAAGAAACTAGAGCCAATAAGAAAAAATTTAATGGTGGTGACGTTGTTGAAATTAATTGAACAACTAACGTATTTGAAAAGGGTAATTACTTGTGGTCCACAGAACTCTTTAAAGTGGCAAAAATCCTAGACACTAAAACCATAACTTATCGTCTTCGCGATACCAAAGATGAAGAGATTCTAGGTGGCTTCTATGACTATGAACTACAAAAAGTTAAAAATAATAGTGAAATCTATCAAATTGAAAAGATATTAAAGATTCGTACTCGCAGGGGTAAGAAAAAGTTACTTGTTCGGTGGCTAGGATACAACTCTGATTTTGAATCTATGATCGGTGTTGAAGATATAGACAATGCCCAATGATTTCTATGCAACATTTATGTCCAACGTTTCCGATCCTCTCTACAATGACTTGAATAAAACAGGTGATTTTTGGACGAAACTCTCCCCTGCCATCAAATTTAATGACGGAAAGTATGAAGTGGCTCTTGTTGAGTGTATTCTCAAAAATAACTTTGATATCCTGAGTAGGGATCGTGTTTATGGTATCAAAGTTTTACCATCCGACTGGTCACTCTTTGTTGAGTATGAATAGGTTCAAGTACTTGAATCTAGCGAATACTCACATGTCAAATTAAATTATATTGAAAGTTATGGTATGACAGATTTGTGTCGTACAATCAATAGAAAAATCTCAAATCGCAGAAATAGTACATTCCATTTTAATTATTTAATGGAACACGACAGGATTTACATTAACTCACCTGTTTAAGCTGAAATAACTATTTTCAATGATAATCTGAGAGTCATCCTTGGTTTTAGATAGAATAGGATCAATGGGAAGAACGCCGGCACTATTAACGGGATGGATCAAGTTATTTTTGCTGATTATCCACCTGGTTTCACCTCGGACTCTTGCAAATTTCTGTATGCATCCTTTGTGGAAACATCGAGAGTTGGTAATTCAAATGTCCCCCTCCTACGTGTTCTTGAACAAAAAACAACCCATGAACATGTTCATCACTATAATATAAAGCATCTTTAGTATGTTCCTGTAAACGCTTCTTATTTGGAACTCTGCCAGTTAACACTAAGAAGTGAATTGGGTGATCCTTTAGCAATAACAAAAGGCTTAGCAGTGATTACATATCATTTTCGACCCATTGTCGGCAAAACCACCTCCTAAAATGAACAATAGAAGAATTCCATTTGTCTGTCCCGATATCAATTGCTATGTTGGTGCTCTGAGTCCACGTCAAATAGACAATGGATTGGACTACTACATGAAGCGTACTACAATATCTGGCTATGGTCTTGGTAGCTGATTTGCTAGGCTATTTCGGTCTGTACTACCCCTTGCTATAAAATATCTTGGACCTGCTGCATCAAAGTTTGCTGCCTTAGCATAATTGGAATGTGGTACGTGTAAAAATTTCAAGTACAGTGTAAAAGAAAATTCAAGATCTTCAGCAAGAGCCACTATCGAGCAATTAATATCGCATGAAAATGGGAAGGGATTGAAAAGGATGCGTGCGTCTCATTCAATTATCAGCCTTTACCCAGGCGGGAAGTGAAGGACATTAACAAGGACTTTGAGGAATAAAAAGACGAAGATCAATAAGAAGAAGAAAAAGAAAAAGATTGTTAGATCAAAGAAGGATTTCTTCTCTTAAGATGACTTATCCCCCTCACAAGGAATCACATCCATCAATCAGTTCCTCATTGAATCTGTTCAATGCTGAAAATGTTGATATCCGTGTCAAGTATGGCTACTATGAACAATTTCATCCCCAGCAACCCCTCTCGGAAAATATACACTTTCAAATATTTTCCAATGAAGACTATTTCATTGATTTGTCATCAACATTTATTGATTTAAATGTTGCGGTGAAGAAAAAGTCAGATAACACAACTCCAACTGCTACCGATGGTCTCTCCTACGAAAACTGTATTCTACACAACCTATTCAAAAAAATTAATGTATCTATTAATGGAACATTGGTGAGCACTAACAATAATTTATCCAACTATGCAAGCTACGTACAATTTATGATGATGACACCAAAGGCATATAAGGAGTTGAGATGACAGTCATTGGGCTATGAATATCGATCAGGTGTTGATACTGACGGTGAGTTGACTACTGCAGTGACCCAGGAGTATCATCTAGTTGGAAAATTAAATCATGAGATATTCAATATATCCCAATGGTTACTCCCCACTGGCAAGATTGACATAAAGTTGCAACTAGCCCCGTCGAATTTCATTTTGAGAAAAACACTTCCCGCAGCACCCGATGCAAATTCCATTATCACATCGGCAATTCTCCATTTCCGAAAACAACAGGTTATGAGCTCTGTTGCATTGCCAGTGGAAAAGCTAAGAGCCAATAGCAACAACATAAAACTTCTTGTCCCCCATACGATCACCAATCAACGTCACATTGCCACCGGCTCTCGTAGCTATACCGATTCATCATTAATCAGTGGAGAAATTCCATCAAAACACGCTTTGGCCTTTTTGAAGAGCGGCAGTGCCGTTGGGTCCTGGATTGCATCTCCCAATGACTTTAGTTTTTCGGTCTATCTAGCCTTGTGTGCAAAGTGAATGGTATTCCACTGTACACTCTATCATTTGAAAAAAATCCTATAGAACTCTCTACGAGTTGACCATGCAATCCCTATATCATGACTCACAACTATTTGAAAATGGAATAACCGCTTCAATGTTTTCAAAAAATCATGGCGTAATTGTTTCGGACTTTTCGGGGACCCAGGATATGAGCATAGTACGGACAGGGAATGTACGTTTAGAGTGCACATTTGCCAATGCTTTGACTGAGAGTATCACGCTAATATCATTGAGTCAATTTGAAACCTATTGGGAGATGACACCCGACGGCAGTGTTCTACTAGACATAGCACCCTGAACACAAACCAAATAATCAAAGTATTTAGTATGGATCCATACATGTTTCAGTTCAAGTCCAATTGTATACCATCGGACTTCAATGAAAAAATTCCAAGTGTTAACAATACCCTAATCATTGTTAATAGCAGTCCATCGACTTTGAAGACAGGCCATTGGCTATGCATCTTTCAAACAGCGAAGAATATAGAATTTTTTGATTCTCTTGGCCTATCATATTACATTCTACACTCCACACATCAGCAACTATATTGAGAGCAGTGGGAAAACTATTATTCAAAATCGAAAGAGGGTGCAGGATCTAACGACTAAGACATGTGGCTTTCATGCACTACTCTTTTTCATGTTCAGATGCCGTAGCTATACCTACAAGCAGTTTCTCCACATTTATGGTGACAATTCACGTCTGAACGACTTTCTAGTGGAAAATATACTTACAAGTGTATTTAATATTGATTTTAGTGCCCTACGAATAAAATGTTCTAAAAATTTATGTTAAATTGTTTATTAATAAAGGAAAAATGTATGTACATAATAAAAATGATTTTTTCTATTCTTTAGATTTTCTCTTCTACTAGATATATGTACTTATCGAGAACTTCTAATACAGATAGATTATTTAAGTTCACAGCATGCTGATCCTGTTGTGCTGCGATATTAGGGTCGCATTTTCTACAATAGAGTGTAACTTCACTCTTGTCATATCTCTTTGAATAGTCAATGATACTATTCTCATTCATTTTGTAGAATTCACATGTTTCAAATTGCTTATTTGAAGCAATGTCGTAAACAATGTCTTCAAGTGGCAAATCATATTCCGTCACTGCCAAATAAAAATCAGTGGGCTTATAATCATAGTAGCCATTGTCTTCACAACGATGACGTAGAAACCAAATTCTTTTGTTGTTCCAACGGCTGAATCGCTGTCCCGGCTTCTCGTCTCAAAACAAGCTAAGACCACAACTATACCAATCTTGTAGCAGTAAACTAAAATCACGCTTAGGATTCTTTCCAATCATACCAGGATATGTATTATCCCACTGATTACATTTATCATAGTGGCAATTGGAGCATAGGTGTCCCCTAGGATGAGAGTCACACACCTCTTCAAGACAGGAATTACAACCTTTAATTTGTAGAGCATATCCTCTATGCAATTTACACGGGTTGCATAATATGCACTTTTCATCATACTCAACAATCATTGTACAATTCTCACATGATGACCAGCTGCCCAGTGTGTACATGCATAGTGCACATGTATGGAACATTTTTTCATATGTTGACACTCTCACTGCCACAATGAAACTGAGCTACCAACAACAAATTGAGGGGGATAGAGAGATGGTACTCACTCTCTTTGAAAAGGTGTAGAGACCTCGTAGAATAGCATAGGAAGGAACATAAACCCTTAGAATCCATACGACATTGTGAGAGGCTATTCACTCTCTTTGAAAAGGTGTAGAGGACCCATAGAATAGCATAGGAAGGAACATAGTGCTATAGAATAGCATGGGAGGGAACATAGTGCTATAGAATAGCATGGGAAGGAACATAGCGTCGTGGAATAGCATGGGAAGGAACATAGTCCTATAGAATAGCATGGGAAGGAACGTAGTCCTATAGAACAGCATGGGAAGGAACATAGTCCTATAGAATAGTATGGTAAGGAACGGAGTCCTGTAGATTTTCAGTTTTCGGAGAGCAGTCCCCGATAATTTCACTGTAAGATACGCAGTCCTAGAGAGCATCCTTTGCAAATAAGTGTTGCTATATACTCACATTGGAAGAAGAATATTCCTAGAGAATTGCTTGTTACGGACAGCAGTCCTCGAGACTAGCAAGGGAAGAAAGGTAGCTTCGTGGAATAGCATGGGAAGGAACATAGCGTCGTGGAAATGGTATTTAGCACTCTACTCATAACCAAAAACTTAATTTTTCACAGAATGACTGGTATCATGCTCTAATTCAACTATAATTAAAGTTTTATTTTTATCGTTATGTATCGTTGTTATGACCATAGTCAGTACAGTGATTGGTTTCTTCTTCATATGTTTTTGTTTAGTTTTTTTTATTCTTTTCTTTTTTCTCTTATCCGTCTTATCGTCCTGTGAATGATGGGTGTCAATAAATAAACATGAAAACCCTGGATGAGATACTTCAAGCGTTTGTATAAAATTTCCCATTATTCGTGAGAAACACTAAATAAAAAAAAAGTTTTTTTCAACAGAAAGCAAGGAGCAACATTTAAACTTAAAAAAAAACAGAAATTATTACGTATATGATGGGACCTCTTCCTGAACACCTCGCTCTTTATGCTAATTTTTTTTTTAGTACTTTAAGAAAACACTTCTTATTATTTTAATTAAACGAACATAGTGTTTCAGGAGTCGTTCTTAAAGAATTTCTACATAATTCAAACTTTAGCGTAAAGAGCGAGATGTTGAGGAAGAACAAGCCCCCTCATATACGTAATAATTTCTGTTCGTTTTAAGTTTTAATGTTGCTCCTTATTTTCAGTCGACAAACTTGTTTTTTTTAATTTAATTTCTGACCGTTTTTTTAAATATTGCCAGGAAATCTGGCAACACGTCCACGAAAAAATCCCTCTTCCCCACTGATACTTACGTAACGAATTTCTATATTCATAGATTTTTAATACGTATATTAGGGGGTTCGCCCCCTAGTCCATACCTTGCTCTTTAAGGTAAAGTTCGAATTTTGCTCCAATTCTTAAAAAATGAACCCTTAATCACAAAGGCCGTTAATTAGAATAAATAGCTCTTAAGAAAGTACTAAAAAATCTTTGGCTTAAAGAGCGAGGTATTGACTAGGAGGTGAACCCAATAATATACGTAATATTTTCTGTTCGTTTTAAATTTTTATGTTGCTCCTTACTTTCAGTTGAAAAACTTGTTTTTTAAATTCAATTTCTGATCTTGTTCTTTAATGATGATGGGAAATTCGGCGCCCCCTTCATAGCAATGTCCCTTCCCCCATGAAAACTTCCTTCGAGGAGAGATCCTCCCATATAGCCCAAGACTCACCCCCCACCTACCAGAAAAAATCCCCCTGAAAACGTTTGTATACTTCCCAATAACCAATACTATATATTAACATTGGGTAAAGTTCATAACTTTCAGCCCTCCCCCTGGGGACTTTGGGGGATTAAGTCATCCTAAAAGACATAGTTATCATATTTTCGACAATGCTGAACAAAATGGCTATCTCAAAATTTTGATCGGGTGACTTTGGGAAAAAATGAGCCTGGGAGGGGGCCTAGTTGCCCTCCGTTTTTTTTTGGTCACTTAAAAATGGCACTAGAACTTTTAATTTCCGTTCCAATGAGCCCTCCCACGATATTTTAGGACCACTGGGTCGATACGATCACCCCTAAAAAAAAAAAAAAAAAAAAAAAAAAAAAAAAAAAAAAAAAAACACGCATCCGTGATCTTTCTTCTGACAAAAAATGCAAAATTCCACATTTTGTAGATAGGTGCTTAAAACCTCTACAATAGGGTTGATACGCTAAATATGATGGTGTGATTTTCATTAAGATTTTATAGTTTTAAGGGGGTTTTTTCTCATTTTTTCAAAAGTCAGCCAAATTTTCTTAGGCGCGTAACTTTTGATGGGTAAGACTAAACTTGATGAAATTTACATGTTTGAAATCAGCATTAAAATCTGATTCTTTTGATGTATCTATTGGTAACAAAGTTTAGTTTTTAGAGTTTCGGTTACTATTGAGCGGGGTCGCTCCTTACTTACAGTTCGTTAGCACGAACTGTTTGATTTACCCCGGACAGTTACCCTTAACGTCTGCACACGTAAAAATAAGTCGGCGAACAGAAAGGAAGACGTAAGCCGAATTGCGTATAGGAATTCTGACAAATTCCCCCCGTGAAAATTTTCCCTGAAAAATTCACTTCCTGGAAACTTCCCTCCCCAAGAAAAATTATCCCTGTTGAAAATCCCACCAGAAGAAAATTTACCCACCCCCCTCCCGAAAGATGTATCCATACTTCCCAATAGCAAATACTATGCATAGACAATGGGCAAATTTTGTAACTTAAGGACATGTTCCCTGGGGCTGTGGGAGGGTCATGATATCTCCAAGGACATAGTTATTCGGCCTTTCAACTATGCTGAGCAAAATTGCTATCTCAAAATTTTGATCGGAGGATTTTTAGAAAAAAGGGGGTGGGGGGAGCCTAGTTGCCGTCCAATTTTTTCGGTCACTTAAAAAGGGCACTAGAGCTTTTAATTTCCATTTGAATGAGCACTATCCCGATATTCTAGGACCACTGGGTCAATAAAATCACCCCTAAGAAAAAAAAAAAACATCCGCGAACTCTTCTAGCAAAAAAACACGAAATTACACATTGGACTACAAATCAAGCTTGGACTAAAAACAAGAACTTGGGTATTACCTCCTTCTTTCACTGTAAAAGTCTAAAACCTACTTCGTCATTGGCGCTTTACTGAAAACCAATTTTATGACAAATAGTTTCTTTTGTCCTTAATATTGAAAATAAACAGTAAAATTGAAGTAACATTTTGAAGTAAAGAACTTTCAACAATTAATATCATTACACATCAAATATTCAGTTTAATTTATTAACTCTTTTTAAAGTTGTTCAAGACGAATATAGTTTCACTACAAACAAGTGTTTGGATGCTGCCTCCTTTCTTAACTGTACATAAAAACCAAAAACCTACTGCATCATTGATGTTTAAGTGAAAACGAATTATATTACACAAATTTTCTTTTCCAGTTCTTACAGCATTGAAAATAAAAATAAAATTACAGTAAAATAAATTCTTGAACTGATGTATCTTTCTAAAATTAATACCATTATACATCAGATATTCAATTTGATGTTGTTTACACTTTCCAAGACTGTTCAAGACGCATATAGTTTTCAGTAAAGCGCCAATGACGCAGTAGGTTTTAGACTTTTACAGCGAGAGAAGGAGGTCATACCCAAGCTCTTGTTAATAGTGGTTTTTGTTCGTTTCAAGCTTGATTTGCATATTCAATTTAAGTTTCAATCGTTTTAAGATTTATTTATTAATTTACATTAATATCTATTGTATGTTTGTTTCCATTGATTGTTTGAGTAAATTCAGTTTGTTTTGAATTTCATTAAAGCTTCAATGTGAAATTTTTTTTTTAATTTTAAGCTTGATACTAATATTCCACAACATCATTGATCTCATTCGTATTTATTTGTTCAGTTGTATTATTACTTTTTTTATGTTTTTTCTATTATTGTTTATTTAATTTATGTTCGTTTTGGGTTTCATATATTCTTTAATAGTAATTTCTGGTCGTTTTTAGTTTGAATTTTAAAAGATATTTGTATCTGCTTAGCTTAAATTTAAAATTGGCGTTTACTTTTCTTAGAAAAACTTATTTTTCGGAAAGCTTTTTTTAATTAATTTTGGTTCGTTTTTTATTGCAAAAAGTTTCGAAAAAGATTTTAAAAATTCCTTATTTCAAAATCAAACTAAAAAAAAATTAATAAACTAAACCGCAAAGTATCAAAACTTGTATCAAAGTAACAATATCAAAGTAAAAAAATGGGTTTGTGTCAACCTCGGAGTATCTATTATCTGATGTTTGAACTATTTTAAACAAAATTGCTATCTCAAAATTTTTATCGGATGGGTTTGGGGAAAAAGGGTGTGGACGGGGAGGGGGGCTAATTAACCTTCGGTCTCTTTTTAATTTTTAAAAGTGAACTAGAACTTTATATTTTCAATCAAATGAGCCCTCTATGAAGTTTATACGAGTATCCCTTCTATAAGAACCATATATATCCCCAGAGTAAAACTTACAACGCCTGCCCCTGGGCCAAGGAGGGTTGTGTCGACCCCGGAGTTTTAATATCTGATGGTTGAACTTTTTTTTAATAAAATGGTCACCTCATTTTTTTATCAAATGGGTTTATCCATCCGATAAACCCAAAGGAGTGGTTGGCGGTTAGGGCTAGTTGCCCTCCGATCTTTTTCACTCTGAGAAAATGAACTACAACTTTTAATTTCCATTCAAATGAGCCCTCTCTGAAGTTTACACGAGCATCACTTTCATAAGAACCACATACGGCCCCAGGACAAAGCTTACAATGCCTGCCCCCCGGGTCCTGGGGGATGTGTCGAAACCAAAGTTTTGTTATCTGACCTTTAAATAATTTGGAAAAAATGGCCCTCCCAATGGCTATTTCAAAAGATTCCATAGAAAGTGTGAGACGGAGAGGGGGGCATGTTGCCCTCCGGTCTCTTTGAGCTGTTTACACCAGAACAAGGAATTTCAATTTACAATTGATCAGGTCTTCTCCGAGGCGTTAACAATCAACCCTTCCATAAGAACTATATATGCCCCCAGAGCAATACTTGCGACGCCTGCTCCGGGCCCTAGGGGGGAGGTTGTCGACACATGAGTTTTTCTTATCTGACCTTTGAACTGTTTTTAACGAAATGGCCATGCGTAAAGGAGTTCTTGTTATATGATCTTTGAACTATTTTTAACAAAATAGCTACCTCCAATTTTTTATCAGATGTATTTGGGAAAAAAGGACTTGGGGGCCAGTTGCCCTCCGATCACTTTTGACTCTTAGAAAGGGCACTAGAACTCTCGGTTTCCAATCAAATGACCCCGTTTTGAAGTATATACGACGACCCCTTCTATTTGAAGTGCCTCTGGGAAAAAAATTAATCGAGTGTGGGGGGAGGCAAGCTGCCTTCCAATCACTTTTGACTCTTAAAAAGTGAATTACAATTTTCAATATCCAATCAAATGAGCCCTCTAAGAAGTTTATACGAGCATCCCTTCCATAACAACCATATACGCCCCCAGGACACAACTTACAACGCCTACCCCCGGGCCCTGGGGGGATTTGTCGACACCGGAGTTTTCTGTTATCTGAACTTTGAACCATTTTTAACAAAATGTCTATCTCAAAATTTTTATCTGATGCATTTAGGGCGTGGAGGAGTATGGGTTAGTTGCCCTCGGATCTCTTTTGACTCTTAAAAAGTGAACAAGAACTTTCAATTTCCAATCAAATGAGCCCTCTCCGAAGTTTATACGGGTATCCCTTCCATAAGAACCATATATGAACCTAGAGCATTACTCATAACGCCTGCCTCCGGGTCCTGGGGGGTCGCGTCGACACAGGAATTTTTCTTATCTGACACCTTTGAACTATTTTTAATGAAATGGTTATTATAAAAATTTTATCGGATGGGCTAGGGGAAAAAAGGGTGTGTGTGTGTGTGGGGGGGGCTAGTTGCCCTCGGATATCTTTTGACTCTTAAAAATTGAAATAGAACTGTCAATTTCCAATCAAATGAGATCTCTTTGAAGTTAATACGAGCATCCCTTCCATAATGCCCATATATGCCCACAGGGAATAACCTAATGCACCTGCCCCCGGGCCCTGGGGGGTTGTGTCGACACCGGAAGTTTTGCTAGATGATCTTTGAACTGTTTTTAACAAAATGGCTATCTTAAAATTTTTATTGGATGCATTTGGGAAACAGATTTGGGGGGGGGGGGAAGCTGGTTACCCTCCGACATCTTTTGACGCTTAAAAAGAGAACTAGAACTTTCAATTTCCAATCAAATAATCCCTCTCTGAAGTTTATACGAGCATTCCTTCCATAAGAACCATATATGCCCCCAGGGCATAACTTATAACCCTTGCCTCTGAAGACTGTGAGGGGAGTGTCCTGCTCAAACATATAATTTCCAGAACTTTCAACTATGTTGAACAAAATGTTTATATCAAAATTTTGATTGGAGGTGTTTGGGGAAATGGTGGGCGTGGAAGGGGTGTTAGTTGCCTTTCAATCACTTTCGACTATTAAAAAGAGAACTAGCAATTTCTATTCCCAATCGAATGAGGCCTTTCTGAAGTTTCTACGACAACACTTTCTATACAAAACCTTATATGCCCCCAGGGCATAACTTACAACCCTTGCCCTGAGGGCTGTGGGGGGGGTGTTATCCTCAAAGACCTAATTTTCTGAATTTTCAAATACGTTGAACAAAATGGCTATCTAAAAATTTTGATTTGATGGGTTTGGGGAAAAGGTGGGCGTGAGAGGGGGGTTAGTTTCCCTAAAATCACTTTCGACTGTTAAAAAGGGCACCAGCCCTTTGAATTTTCAATCGAATGAGTCCTTTTTTAAGTTTCTACGATAAAGATTTCTATAAAAACCTTATATGCCCCCAGGGCATAACTTACAACCCTTGCCCTGAGGGCTGTGGAGGAGTGTCCTCCTCAAAAACAAAATTTCTGTGTGGAAATCAACTACGATCAACAAAATGGATATCTCAAAATTTTGATTGGATGTGTTTGAGGAACTGGTGGGCATGGAAGGGGTGTTAGTAGCCTTCCAATCACTTTTGACCTTTAAAAAGGGCACTAAAACTCTCAATTTCCAATCGAATAAGCCCCCTTTGAAGTTTCTGCGACGACCCCTTCCATATGAAATGCCTCTGGGAAAAAAATATAATAATAAATAATAAAACATTTGAGCCGTATGGCCTTTACTATAAGCAACGTTATAGCTTTGCCTCTGAAAAAAGGGCACTAGAACTCTCGATTTCCAATCAAACGAGCCCCCTTTGAAGTTGCTATGACGACCCCTTCCATATAAAGTGCCTCTGAGAAAAAAATAAAAAACAAATAATAAAAAATTGGAGCCGTATGGCATTTACTATAGGCAACGCTATAGCGATGCCTCTGATTATTATTAATTAAAAAAAACTTTTTCCACAAAAAAAATTTTCAACGAAAAGTAAAGAACTCCATTAAACCAAAAATGAGCAAAAATAAAATCAAATAATCTACCAAGCGTGAAACTACCACAAAACAGCATCGATAAATATATCAAACCCAAAACGAACCGAAATTACAATAGATAACCGAGTTAAACTCAAAACGAGCAGAAATTAACATAAGTTGGGCTCAAAACCCCTATGCCTTCCCAAGGCCAGAACGAAATTTGCACTTTACTTTGCCCTTTAAAAAGAGCACAAGCCACTCAAATTTCCAATTGAATGAGCCTTTTTCAAAGTTTCTACGACAACTTCTTCGATACAAAGTGCCCTGCTCTAAAGAAAAAAAAAAGAATAATAGCCTACATTGTGCCAACATCGTTCTTATATGCCCCAAGGGCATATCTTAAAACCCTTGCCATGAGGGTTGTGGAGGAGTGTCCTACTCAAAAACATATTTTCTATCTGAAAATCAACTACGCTGAACAAAATGGTTATCTCAAAATTTTTATTGGATGTGTTCGGGGGAATTATGGGCGTGGGGGGAGGGAGGGCTAGTTGCCCTCCAATCACTTACGACTATTAAAAAGGGCACTAGCCACTTCAATTTCCAGTCGAATTTCTTTTCGAAGTTTCTACGACAACTCCTTCGATACGAAGTGCCCTGGTGTGGAAAAAGGAAACCAAAAAATAATAATACATTGTGCCAACATCGTTCTTTACTTAGGCAGCGCTATGGTGCTGCCTATGACTATTATTATTTATTTTTTTCCCAGAGGCACTTCATATAGAAGAGGTCGTCGTAGAAATTTCAAAGTGGGCTCATTCGATTTAAAATCGAGAGTTCTAGTGCCCTTTTTAGGGTCAAAAGTGATTTGAAGGCAACTAACACCCCTTCCACGCCAACCAGTTCCCCAAACACATCCAATCAAAATTTTGAGATTGCCATTTTGTTCTACGTAGTTGATTTCCAGAGAATAATTATGTTTTTGAGGAGGGAACTCCCCCACAGATCTCAGGCTACAGGTTCTAAGTTATTCTCTGGGCCATATCAGGTTTTTATAGGAAGCTTTGTCGTAGAAACTTCAAAAAGGACTCATTCGATTGGAAATTAAAAGAGCTGGTGCCCTTTTTAATACTCGAAAGTGATTGGAGGGCAATTACTCCTCCCCCCCCTCACGCCCACCTTTTCCCCAAGCACATCCAATCCAAATTTTGAGATAGCCATTTTGTTCAACATAGTTGAAAATTCTGGAAATTAGGTCTTTCGGGATGACACCCCCCCGACAGCCCTCAGGGCAAGGATTGTAAGTTTTGCCCTGGGGGCATATAAGGTTTTTTATAGAAATCGTTGTCGTAGAAACTTCAGTAAGGGCTCATTCGATTGGAAATGTAAATGGCTAGTTCCCTTTTTAATAGTCCAAAGTGATTGGAAGGCAACTAACACCCCTTCCACGCCCACCATTTCCCCAAACAAATCCGCTCAAAATTTTGATATAGCCATTTTGTTCAACGTAGTTGAAAGTTCTGGAAATTACATCTTTGAGCAGGACAGTCCCGCCACAGTCTTCAGGGCAAGGGTTATAAGTTATGCCCTGGGGACATATATGGTTCTTATGGGAGGAATATTCGTATAAACTTCAGAGAGGGCTCACTTGATTGGAAATTGAAAGTTCTAGTTCACTTTTAAGCGTCAAATGATATCGGAGGGTAACCAGCTCCCCCTCTCAAACCCTTTTTTCTCAAATGCATCCGATACAAATTTTGAGAGAGCTTTTTTGTTAAAATAGTTCAAAGAGCATATAACAAAATTCCGGTGTCGACACATCCCCCCCGGGCCCGGGGACAGGTGTTGTAAGTTATGCCCTGGGGGCATATATGGTTCTTCTAGACGGGATGCTCGTATAAACTTCAGAGAGGACTCATTTGATTTAAAATTGAAAGTTCTAGTTCACTTTTATAGAGTCAAAAGATATCGAAGGGCAATTACCCCCCCCCCCTCCACGCCCTTATTTCCCAAAATCCATCCAATAAAAATAGATAGCCATTGAGATGGCCATTTTATTAAAAATAGTTCAAACCTCGGATAATAAAAACTTCGAGGTTGGCACAAGCCCCCAGAGCCCTAGGCCAAGTGTTTTAAGTTATGACCCGGGATATATAAGGTTTTTATGTAAGGAGAGGTCATATCAACTTCAGAAGTGGCTTATTTGATTGGATATTGAAAGTTCTTGTATCCTTTTTATGAGCCAAAAGGGATCGGAGGACATCTCCCCCCCCCCCACACACACACACACTGTTTTTTCTAAATGCATCCGATCAAAATTTTGAGATTGACAGTTTTTGTGAAGTAGTCCAACGAACAGATAACAAAAGATTCGGGGTCAACATAGCCCCCCCCCCCCGGACCCCGGGGAAGTGGATTTAACTTATGCTTTGGGGACATATAAGGTTTTAATGGAAGAGGTGGTTGTATAAACTTTGGAGGGGACTCAAATAACAAACCCCCATAAAACCCAAATAACAAACCAAATAACAGTATTAAATCCGAAATTTAAATGGCTAGTGTCCTTTTTAATAGTCGAAAGAGATTAGAAGGCAACTAACACCCCTTCCTCGCCCATCATTTCCCCAAACACGTCCAATCAAAATTTTGAGATAGCCGCTTTGTTTAACGTAGTTGAAAGTTCTGGAAATTTTATCTTTGAGCAAGATACTCCCCCCAGAGTCTACAGGGTAAGGTTTATAAGTTATGCCCTAGGGGCATATATGGTTCTAATGGAAGGAATGCTCGTATAAACTTCAGAGAGGGCACATTTGATTTGAAATTAAAAGTTCTAGTTCACTTTTTAAGCGTCAAAACATATCGGAGGGTAGCCAGCCCCCCCCCCCACTCCGTTTTTACCCAAATGTATCCGATAAAAATTTTGAGATAGCCAGTTTGTTAGAAAAAGTTCTGCAACCATATAACAAAAATTCCGGTGTCGACAAACCCTCCCCAGGGCCGGGGGGCAGGCATTCAAAGTTATGCCTTGGGGGCATATATGGTTTTTATGGAGGGGATGCTCGTATAAACTTCAAAGGGGGCTCATTTGATTGGAAATTGAAAGTTCTAGTTAGCTTTTTAAGAGTCAAAAGAGATTGGAGAGTCCCCCCTCCCCCCGCCACGCCCTTTTTTCTTCAATCCGATAAGAACGTTGATAGCCATTTTTTTTTAAAATAGTTCAAAGACCATATAACGAAAACTCCGGGGTCAACACAGCCCCCCAGGGCCCGAGGGCAGGCGTAGTAATTTATGGTCTGGGGGAATATATGGTTCTTATGGAAGGGATACTCGTATAAACTTCAGAGAGGGCTCATTGATTGGAGATTGAAAGTTCTAGTTCAGTTTTTTAGAGTCAAAACAGATTTGAGGGCAACTAGCGCCCCCCCACGCCCATTTCTCCCCAAATACATCGCTTAAATGCATTTTCTTAAAATAGTTCAAAGGTCAGATAACAAAAACTCAGGTGTCAACACAACCACCCAGGGCTCGGAGGGCAGGCATTGTAAGCTATGTCCTGGGGCCGTATATTGTTCTTATGAAAGGGATGCTGGTATACACTTCCGAGAAGAATCATTGGAATGGAAATTCCAAGTTCTAGTTCATTTTCTCTGAGTAAAAAGAGATTGGAGGGCAACAAGTCCCTCCCAATCTCCACGCCTTTGGGTTTATCGGAAGGATAAAAATTAAAATCTTAGCTGACCATTTTGTTAAAAATAGCTCAAACATCAGGTATTAAAACTCCGGGGTCGAAACTACCCCCAGGGCCCAGGGACAGGCGTTGTAAGTTATACTCTGGGGATATATGGCTCTTACAGAAGGTATGCTTGTATAAACTTCAGACAGGTCTCATTTGACTGAAAATAGAAAGTTCTAATTCACTTTTAAAGAGTCAAAAGAGACCGAAGGACAATTAGCCCCCCCCGCACCCTTTTCACCCAAACCCATCCGATAAAAAAATTTAGATATAAATTTTGTTAAAAATAGTTCAAACATCAGATGATAAAAACTCCGAGCTTGACACAAACCCATTACTTCACTTTGACATTGTTACTTTGATATCAGTTTTGATACTTTGATGAATATTTGATTTTTTTTTTTTTTTTGTAATAAGGAATTTTTAAAAACTTGAGACTTTTTGTAATCAAAAACGAACTAAAATTAACTTAAAAAAAACTTTCCGAAAAATAAGTTTTTAAAATAAAAGTTATGTTAATTTTAAAATTACCATAAGCATATGAATATCACTTTTAAAATTAAAACAAAAAACAACCAGAAATTACTATTAAAGAATAAATGAAACCCAAAACGAACAGAAATTAAATAAACAATCATAGCAAAAAACATACAACAAGAAATAATATAATTGAATAAATAGATCTTAAAGCGAGTAATAATTAGATTGAATGCAGTAGGTTTTAGACTTTTACAGAGAGAGAAGGAGGCGATACCCAAACTCTTGTTTGTGGTGATTTTTGTTCGTTTCAAGCTTGATTTGCATATTCAATTTAAGTTTCCCTCGTTTTAAGATTTATTTATCAATTTGCATTAATATCTACTGTATGTTTGTTTGCATTGATTGTTTATTTAATTTCTGTTCGTTTTAAGTTTCATTTATGCTTCAATAGCGAAATATTTTTTTTTCGTTTTAGGCTTGATTTTCATGTTCAATCTAAGCATTACTCGCTTTAAAATCTATTGATTCAATTATATTATTACTTGTTGTATGTTTTTTGCTATGATTGTTTATTTAATTTCTGTTCGTGGTTGGGTTCATTCATTCTTTAATAGTAATCGCTGATCATCTTCAGTTTGAAACTTAACAGGTATTTGTATCTGCTGAGCTTAAGTTTAAAATGACCTTTACTTTTCTTTGAAAAATTTATTTGTCGGAAAGTTTTTTAATTAATTTCTGAAAATAGACAATTGCTTTGGCTGCTCAACCTTTTGCCTGACATGATACTCTGTGGACGATAAAGGCAAGTGTTGGCTTCTACTCTTTATTACCGAATAAGGGTTTTGATGTATGTAATTAAGTCAAAGATAGAATTCAGAAGCAATATACGAACTTTTGAAGAGCTATTATTCCAGAAGTTAAGCTTGCGCTGACTCCGAGGTACCTAGCAACAGTAGAGCATCCATGACTTCATCACACTATCATTTCTATGTGAGAATTTCAACGGTTATTGAAATTCTAAAAATCATCATTCTAATAATCAAAAATCATCTAAAAATCTGTCACCAAGTGACTAACAGCCACTTTCAACTATTAGGGTGAGAAATTCATAGCCACGTTCCTAGCCAAATGAGACAAACTTGGCCAAACTATGCTAACAGCAATGTGAAACCACAAATACCTTGCTGACAACATCGGATTGAATCCTGAAGGTGACTTTTGAACAACATATGCTGATCTATGAGAAATGAATGAGACAACTGACAACCGTAGCTCATGACCTAGCTCTATTAGCCTCTATTTCATAGTCATTTAAATTTTCTTCTTTTCATTTAAAAAGACGGATTACTCTTTTTTAATGAAAAATGGCAAACTTCACAACGTAACGCACTAAAAAAACAGAGCCTGAGTCTATTTTTAAGTTTCTTACGTTACGCACTAAAAACATTACGCCTTATTGACCAGGGGTATAGAAACACTGTAACATAATCTTTAGTAAAAGACCATGTACGGCACTTAGGCAGTAGACTACCAAGTTTTGCCAGAAAAATTTGGAAGCCCCATCGTGCAAGGATTGGTATGAAGCGATCAAGCCTAAGCCAAAAGCCGATACTTGCGTACACCGTACCCAATCTCCGTACTTGCGATCTTGCCTAAGCCAAAAGGCGATACATGCGTACTCCACACTAGGCGTTTTATCGAGTTGCAATATGAGCGTCCTAAAGTTTTTCACAATGGCCCCCGAAGTACAACATAATTTTACGCAAATATTTTTTAGTTTCTTCATTGCAAAGTGAATATTGAATTACAGACCTCTAAAATCAAAGCATGATAATTACACATTGAACAGATTAGTTTTAACTGAAGTTGGTTTCTATGGCTGTGCACTATTTGAGGGCGGTGCTTAATTTTTGTAATTATTCATTAAAAACTTATTTTCGAAATAAAAGTAAAGAGGGACCCTACAAGGTTAAACGGCACTAACTGAACAAACATAAGAAAACTAATGAAATTGCATGGGGAGGGGGAGCATTTTTCAAAGTCTACGAGGGGTAGAAATTCATACCACCAGCCCCCTCCCCCAGTTAACGCACCTGTTGTCCCCCTTAAACCCTACAAAAGACTAGCATCACTTGCACTTTAGTGAAAACAGTAAAATACATTAAATTTTTTTTTTGTTACTAAAAATAAAAATTTGGACTTGTCAACCTCCTGGAAAAAAATTATCTAACCGTCCATCTCCTTGTAGGTAATTTAAGTCTACTAGTTAAGGTTGTACTCACTTTTATTAACATTTTCTTACTTTTGAATTGACCCCCTTCAAATGTGTACTGAACACAGTTTTTTCTTGAGCTAAGCATAACAGTTCCTTAGAATTATAAAATTGTAGAAAAATCGATGGGTAATAGTCAATGAAATATATTGAATTAAACAAAGAATAATAAAGCCAAGCAAAAACGAAAAGAAGTTACCCTAAATATGAGTTAGTTACCCGTCAGCAAAAACTCTCCTTGAGACTAAATTGTGATTCGTGCCTTAATGAAAGGAGTAGGGGCTGTTTTCTTTACTGTTTTTCTTCTTTTAAATCCGTCCTTATAAAGGTATAGAAACATCATATCATCAAAGTAAATTTATGACTTTTAGTTTTCAGTAGAGCACAAATGTCACTCCGACCTTTGACGGGGGTAGGGGGGGGGCAGCACCACACTTATTTGTGATAATTTCTTTGCATTAAATTTGATTTTAATGTTAATTGTAGCTTCTTTTCGTTTTAGATTTCATCTCTCCATACATGATCATTCCTCTTTGTTTAGAACATATCTAAGATAAGCTAATTTATGTTCGTTTATGTTCTAAATTAACTCTTAACTTTTTTTATTGACATCTCGGGTTGTGGGTTTGTTCTTCAGTACGATACGGAATTTGTAAATGGGGGAAAGAACCCAGATAAAAAGGAGTTTTATATTCAGTTAGGACACAGTTGGTAGATAATTTTAAAAACTGGGTTTTGGATTGTCTATGAGCCCCCCAAAGATGTAAATTCCTATGGTCATTTTTTCCCGTTACGGCAATAAGTCGACTCTTATCTCAAGGCAAAAAATATGGGGAGCGTCACTATTGCCCCATGTGCCTTTCCCCATTTAGAACTGAACAAACATTCACAGATCATATGAGATATTGCAAAATTCATGGCAATCAAAGAATAGAAATGCCGGCAGAAGGCAAAGATACTTTACAATTTAAAAACTTCCAAAATTCCCTGCTACATGTTGATAAAATAGCTTTGGATTGTGAATCAAGACTGGTGGAGGTGTCGGACCCATCAAGGCCAAATATAGTCAAGGAACACAAACTAGTTGCGTGTTCCTATGCGCATACCCGTCGCGATTCCAACAATAAAATGCAATTGGAAGAGTTTTTTTACTATGGATGAGGAAGATAGCATGGAAAAGTTATTGGTGTGTTTAATAAAAACAGCGAACGGTGCAATTTTACGATTGCGTCACACCAATTACCCAATGTCATTATCAGATAAGGAGAAACGGGCACAAGAAAAGGGGATAATTTGTTGGGTTTGTAGGAGTGCTCTTGCCCCAAAAGACGCTGTCCAGGATCATAATCATCTTATTGACCCGAATTCAACGGGGAAGAGTAACTTTCGGGGGTGAACTCACAATTCATTCAATTAAAAAATTAAACAAATACTTTTTCAGCCGGTTTTTATACATAACTCTAACTACGATCTGAAGTATGAGCTACCATTAATGGCACATCTTCAAAGAAATTGAAATGTGCGTGCTGCAGGGGTTATAGACAGCTTTTCCTAAAAAATTATTCCTAAATCGTCAGAAAAGTTGCTTGTTTTGGAACTTATGTGGAGATATGTTGAAAAAGACAATGAGTACACGAATAAAATTCGCTTTTTAGATTCCTACAGTTTTTTCCAAAGCATTGAGCGAATTAATTCAAGTGCAGAAAAACGATGACGGCTGCAACGCTTTTTCCCTTCTCAAGCAACAATTTCCAAATGATTTATATGATTTGTTGACGGTCAAGGGCATATATCCTTATGATTATTACTGCTCCATGTCGAGATTCACCGAGGAAACTATTCCCTACATTGAGTTGTTTTACGACAGTCTACACGATCGTAGGTGCACCCCTGATGAATACAGTTTGGCTAAAAAAGTCTGGGCAGAGGGAGGGTGTAAAAATGGGTTTGACTACTGCAAGCTGTATTTGTAGAGTAATGTGTTAACTTTGTTAGAAATTATGTGTAAAAATACGGACAAAATATATGGGGAATTTAATATTGATTTTGAATATTATTTTTCATCTCCTGATCTGATAATGGACCTCATCCTAAAAATTAGCGGGGAAAAAATCGGCCTGATCACTGACATCGATCAGCACCTGTTCATCGAGAGGTCAATGAGGGGTGGATACGTTTTTCACGGGGATCGTATCTTGAAAACTGATCCAACTGGAGAGAAGACGAGGACAGAATCAGAGGCAGTTTTCCTCGATATGAATTCCCTCTACCCCTCGGCCGTCTCCCAGTATGCGAGACCCTGCGATAACTATAAATGGCTCATTGACCCTCAAGCCCCCCATTTCCCCAACATTGAGAGTGTTGAGGCAACTGGACCGGTTGGATCTTTTTTTGAAATTGATGGGGAGATACCAGTTGAGCCTCACGATTCGGTAAAGGATTTTGTTTTGCCATGCATCAATAGACCTATGTATATGGAATCTTTGAGTCCCCGAAACAGACCTTTGGTCGAGGTAGAGAAATTGCATTAGTCATCTTCAAAAGAAAAACTTGTTACCGACGTTCTGCCGAAAAAAATGTTGTTGTACCTTTAGTGGCTTCAAACTAGATGTGCAACAATGGTTTTGACATCAAAAAGGTTCAAAGAGCCGTCCATTTAAGCCAAAAACCCTACCTGAAAGCAGGTGTTGACAATTACTTTAAGAAACGTTCTGACGCAAAAACGATTATTAAAAAGCAAATATACAATCTCATCTTAAATATAGCTTTTGGTATAGTGTGCGAAAGATCTCACAGAACAGATCTTTTCGAGTTTGTGACCAACTCCAAACGATGTGCTCGAATTATGGTCGACCCAAACTACACTGCCTTTACAATCATTCGCCCGGACATGGTACTTTTGAATAGAAAAAAAAAGAAGCATTGTCCTGAATAAAAATATTGCTGCTGGCAATGCGATCTTGGATATCTCTAAAAAGCTCATGTTGAAATTCTACTACAATATTGCTAGGGTACAGTGGCCGGAGAAGGGGCAAGTAGAGTTCTGCTACGGCGACAAAGATTTTTTACTACTAAAAGTAATAACTCCAAACCTACTTGATGATTTGGCGCACGGTGAAATCATTAGCTCACGGATGGACTACACCAATTGGAGTGGGCTTTACCCAGAGCTAGTGAAACGTCGGGCGCCAAATCAGCTTTTATTTTTTTTAATCAGAAACGGGAAGTGACAAGATTTCCTATGCTAAGTTTGTAAGTATGAAGTTGTACTTTGTTCTAGCGCATAATGTAAAAATAATAAAACGTTCCAGAGGAGTGATCGCGTACTATGTGAATAAACTTTTTGAAAAGAAAATTTATAATGATTGTATTGTTCAAAATGCAATTCTACGAGCAAAATTGTTGGCAATTCGTTCTATAAACTACAGGAACTTCCCTGTAAATATAGAAAAATTTCCATGAGTACCATTTCCGACAAGGTCTATGTTTGTCAAGACGGTGTGACTACCCTCCCCTGGGACACTATTTAACTTCCGACCGAGCCGAATGTGTTAGCCATAGGGATAGTCTCGGTTTGAGTAAAGTCCAATAAATTTCCCAAAACCTTGGGGGGGGGGGCCTCGCGGCCCGGGGGGGGGGGGGGTGGGGCACCCGGCCGGCCGCCAGCGGGGGGCGCCTTCACTACCAAAGGTATCTTCTTTTTTTTACTTAGAGCTGATTTTTTTTTGTAAATATACATTTTGTTGTTGCATTCAAATTAAAAATGATGTAAAAAAGTGATATTATTCTAAGTGTACTTTTTTCATTAAATGTAAATAAATAAATAAATAAAGTATATTTATTAAAGTGATTTTTTTAGTGCATTTTTAAAATAAATGTTTTTTATTATAAATAAATTTAAAAAAAAATCTTAAGTGTATTTTTCTTGTTTTTTTTCTGTAATGTGCTGTTTTTTTATGTTAATAATACAAGAAATATGATTCTTTATTGTTGTTCTTCTTCTTCTCATTATTCTTGAACGGACTAGTAGGGAAATTATTTAGTCATTAGACAACTATAGTCTACCGTTAGTTGTAGGTGAACTGTTGAAGGGAACATGTATCAATTTAAAACTCCATTCAGATCCTTTCTGTGCGGTCCATCAATGTCAGGCAAAACGACACTCTTAACTAAAATAATTAAAAATTGCAATAAAATGTTTGTGGAAAAGCCGAAAAAATCTACTACTGTTACAGTATTTGGCAGGAGGCATACGATAAAATAAAAGAAATTGCCATGATAGGATTGGTGCAGATACAATTTATACAGGGACTTAATATTTTTAACATTGTTGAACCAATCTCTTGGCTGATTATTGATGATCTGGCTGAATCTATTGAACAATGGTCCTAGGATATGTTGAAATTGTTCACCGTTAACTCTCATCATGAACAGATTTCCATTACTCTGGTTCTACACAACCTCTTTCATCAGAGCAAATGTATGCGAACACTTGCAATGAATTGCACATGGTATACCATTTTATGAGTTGTTCTTGATTCTAGCTTACTAATAACCCTCAACTAACAAATATACGTTAGGGCCGCTAAATTTCTGCTGTCAGCGTACAATCAGGCAACTAATAAACCCTACGACTGCATCCTATTTTATCGTAATCAAAATACACCTGAGGATTTGCGTGTAGTCAAAGATATTTTTGACAATGAAATTACAGTATATCTCCCCGTGAACAGTAGAAAGACCTATTAGTTGCTATCAGGAAACTGAAGAAACTATATGAAAATAGACATTTATTTTCAGTTCTAAGCACTTAAAAACCCCCACTTAGGAAAGCCATACTCAAACATGGTATTGACAATGATTTCATTAATCTAATATCTGAACTTTTTTTAAATTTGACCGAGTGCAATGTTCAACTGCCAGAAGTAGTTAAGCAACAGGCAAAGCAACATCGTTCCATTGTACGTACATGGGCTTCTAAAAACAAAGGAAAGAATTTTAAAAAGAAACTACTTCTTCAGGCTGGCGGTAGCTTTTTTACACTTACTACCGATAATTGCAGGACTTGTAAACATTTTTCTCTAGAGAATGGCCAAACCCTATAAATTGACACCAATATAACTCGCTCTGTCACCCGTGGAACACTTTGAGAACAGTCTGAGTAAATTCATTGACAACGAGAATATGGAGGATGATAAAAAACTGCTTTTCCTTCAAAATGCACTTCGCCGAGTGGACAAACATAAGCCCTATCGTGCGAAGACCAGTGGTATTGATAACAAAAAAGGAGCATCTCCACAGAATTCTTCTGCTACTGCTGGAACAAAATTAAAGAATGAGTATTCGGATTAATTTGTATCAGAGCATTGTAAATCTATTGCCCGAATCATATCGTGAACAACGTAAACGACTCATAACATATCTCATGGAAAGTGGTCAAGATCATATTCAAGTTGATAGCAATGGGAAAGGAATTATTATTCAAGGCAAGAGCTATAATCTACTTGATTTAATCTATGATATGGTTACAAATCGTAAAGGACTATTATCATTTGACACTCATCTATACCACTTTTTAAATACATTAAACTTCCCCAAAAGCCTTATTAGCAATAGGCAAATTCTAAAAAAATTAAATGAACGTGCACCAACACCATTAAAATATGAACATGAAGAAGAAGAAGAAGAAGATTTCAAATCAATTGTGGAAAATACTAGCACACCTCGTGGAAGCTTGACAATGGTGAGGAGGAGGAGCAGCGAACCTCTGATGGCAAGACAAAAGTGAAGACTTATCAAGTCAACGTCACCACAACCACCGCCAACCACTAGTATACAAAAGGGTAGCGGACGTTACACTACACGTTTACGTTCAAAATGGTTGAAGTTCTGAAACGTGTTTATGAAAATATTGGTAAAGCTAAGATTTTATAGCCATTCACTATCGTTTCTAAAACAACTGGTGCTAGCAGTAATGGTGCACGAAGTTGCATCGTATAAGATCGAGTCTCATTCTACACAGATGTAATTCGCTTTATTCAACCAAAAACCACAAAGCGGAAGCCTTTTTCCCACTATACATGATGCACTAAGACCCCCTTATCCTGTATAAGATTCAGCGCCTTAAAAACACACCGCACAAGGACAATCTACTTCCACTCAATGTTTTTAGTTACTTTGCGTATGTAATTACCTTGTGCGCAAAGAGAGGTGTTGAAGTTGCTCAGGCCGTTGAAAGTATTCTCGAACAGGATTCATATAAGAAAGTTCAAACGGATCGTGGTAGTGAATTGGTTAATCCCAATGTTGCAAAAGTAATACATAAATATAATACACTGCTCTATCATAGTCACAGCCATATAAAGGCTGCATTGGCCGAACGATTCATAAGAACTATTCGACTTTTAATTTCAAGATATTGTACATCGAAAAATACATCTGTTTTTATTCATGATTTAGATAAAATCATGTTGATTTATAATCGACGACCTCATCGATCATTGTCCAATTCAACCCTAACGGAAGTTCATCATTCTGATCATGATACAATTGACACCTTTCTTAAACAATATTCCAATGAAACGATTGTCAAGAAGAAAAAACTTAATGTTGGTGATACCGTTCGAATTAATAGAACAAGTAAAGTTTTTGAAAAGGGTAATTACTTATGGTCCACAAACCATTTAAACGTAGCAAAAATCCTAGACACTAAACCCACAGTTTATCATCTGCGCGATACCAAAGATGAAGAGAGTCTCAGCGGTTCTTATGACTATGAGCTACAAAAAGCTAAAAATAATAGTGAAATCTATCAAATTGAAAAGATATTAAAGACTCGTACTCGTAGGGGTAAGAAACAGTTACTTGTTCGGTGGCTAGGATACAGCTCCGATTTTGATTCTTGGATCGGTGTTGAAGATATTGACACTGCCCAATGATTTCTATGTAACATTTATGTCCAACGTTTCCGATCCTCTCTACAATTATTTGATTAAGACATGTGATTTTTGGACGAAACTCTCCCCCGCCATCAAATTCGATGATGGAAAGTATGAAGTGGTTCTTGTCGACTGTATTCTCAAATATACCTATGACATCCTGAAAAAGGATCGTGTGTATGATATAGAAGTTATACCATTCGATTGGTCACTCTTTGTCGAGTATGAATGGGTTGAAGCACTTCTATCTAGCGAATATCCACATGTTAAATTGAAATATATAGAATATGATGGTATGACAGATTTGTGTCGTACAATCAATAGAAAAATCTCATATCGTAGGAATGGTACATTCCATTTTAATTATTCAATGGAACACGAGAGGATTTACATTACCTCACCTGTTGACACTGAAATGATTATTCTCAATGATAATCTGAGAGAAGTTCTTGGCTTTAAACAGGATATGATCAATGGGAAAAACGCTGGCACCGTTTACGGGATGGATCAAGTTATTTTTGCCGATTACCCATCTGGTTTCGCCTCGGACTCTTGCATATTTCTCTATGCATCCTTTGTGGAAACATCGAGTCGGTAATTCAAATGTCTCCCTCCTACCTGTTTTTGAACGAGAAACAACTCATGAACTTTTTCATCACTATAATATAAAGCATCTTCAGTATGTTCCTGTAAACACTTCGTATTTGTAACTCTGTCAGTTAACACTAAAAAGTGAATTGGTTGAACATCTAGCAATAACAAAAGGTTTAGCAGTGATTACCTGTCATTTTCAACCCATCATCAATGACCCTACCTCCTAAAATCAACAAAACACGAATTCCTTTTATCTGCCCGGATATCAATTTTTACGTTGCCGTTCTGAATCCACGTCATATGGGTAACGGACTGGACTATTGCAAAGGGTGTACTACAATGTCTGGGTATGGTCTTGGTAGCTGGTTTGCTAGGCTATTTCGTTCTGCAGTACCCCTTGCCAGAAAATATCTTGTAACTGCTGCATCAAATTTTGCTGCCTCAGAACTACAGGACTGGGGGTCAGGTAAGAATTTCAAGGAGAGTGTTAAGGAAAATATTAGATCTTCAGCAAGAGCCGTTGGTGAGCAATTAAAATCTCAGCAAACTGAGAAGGGACTGAAAAGGATGCGTGGGCGTCATTCACTCATCAGTCTCTACCCAGGCCGGAAGCGAAGGACATAAACAAGGACTTTGAGGTATAAAACGAAGAAGACCAACAAGAAGAAGAAAAAGAAAACGATTGGTAGGTCAAATAAAGATTTCTTGTCTTAAGATGACTTATCTCCCTCACAAGGAATCACATCCAACAATCAGTTCCTCATTGAATCTGTTCAATGCTGGAAATATTGATGTCAGTGTCAAGTATGGCTACTATGAACAATTTCACCCCCAACAACCCCTTTCGGAAAATATACACTTTCAAATATTTTCTAATGAAGACTATTTCATTGATTGGTCATCAACCTTTATTGATTTAAATGTTGCGTTGAAGAAAAAGTCAGATAAGACAACTCCAACTGCTGCCGATGGTCTCTCCTACGAAAACTGTATTCTACACAATCTGTTCAAACAAATTAAAGAATTTATTAATGGGACATTGGTGAGCACTAGCAATAACTTATCCAACTATGCAAGCTACATACAATTTTTTATAATGACACCAACGGCATATAAGGAGTTGAGAGGACAGTCATTGGGCTATGAATATCGATCAGGTGTTGATACTGACGGTGATATAACTCTTGCACTGACCCAGGAGTATCATTTAGTTGGAAAATTAAATGCTGAGATATTCAATATATCCCAATGGTTACCCCCCAATGTCAAGATTTACATAAAGTTGCAACTGGCCCCATCGAATTTCATTTTGAGAAAAACACTTCCTGCAGCACCCGATGCAAATGTCATTATCACATCGGCAATTCTCCACGTTCGAAAACAACCGGGTATGAGCTCTGTTGCATTGGCAGTGGAAAAGCTAAGAGCCAATGGCAACAATATTAAACTTCTTGTCCCCCATACAATCACTAATCAACGTCACATCGCCACCGGTTCTCGTAGCTATAGCGATTCATCATTTATCAATGGAGAAGTTCCATCAAATTTGGCTTTGGCCTTTGTGAAGTGCTAATGCCATTCGGTCCTGGACTGCATCCCCCCATGATTTTCATTTTTTTGGTCTATCTAGCCTCGTGTGCAAAGTGAGTGGAATTCCATTTTACACTATATCATTTGATACAAAATCCTATAGAACTCTGTATGTGTTGACCATGCAATCACTAGATCATGACTCCCAACTATTTGAAAATGGAATAACCGCTTCAATGTTTTCAAAAAATCATGGCGTTATTGTTTTGGACCTGTTGGGGACCCAGGATATGAGCATAGTACGAACAGAGAATATACGTTTTTAGTGTACATTTGCCGATGCTTTGACTGAGAGTATCACGCTAATATCATTGAGTCAATTTGAAACCTATTGGGAAATCACACCCGACGGCAGTGTTCTACTAGACCTAACACCATGAACACAAGCCAAATAATCAACGTATTTAATGTGGATCCATACATTTCCCAGTACAAGTCCTATTGCATACCATCGGACTTCATTGAAAAAATTCCAAGTGTTAACAATACCCTAATCACTGTTAATAGCAGTCCATCGACTTTGAAGACAGGCCATTGGCTTTGCATCTTTCAAACAGCGAGGAATATCGAACTTTTTTATCCTCTTGGCCTATCATATAAATTCTACATTCCACGCATCAACAACTTTATTGAGGGCAGTGGGAAAACTATTATTCAAAATCAAAGGAGAGTACAGGGTTTAACGGCTAAAACCTGTGACTTTCTTGTACTACTCTTTTTCATGTTCAGATGTCGTGGGTATACCTACAAGCTGTTTCTCAACATTTACATTGACTTTCCTCGATTGAACGACTTTCTAGTGGAAAATATACTTTCAAGCGTGTTTAATATTGATTTTAGTGCCCTACGAATAACATGTTCTAAAAATGTATGTTAAATTGTTTATTAATAAATGAAAAATGTATATACATGATAAAAATGACTTTTTCTACACTTTAGATTTCATCTTCTACTAGGTATAGGTATTTGTCGATAACAACTAATGTAGGTAGATTATCTAAATTCACAGTATACTGATGCTGATGTTCTGCATGTTAGGGTCACATTTTCTACCATAGAGTGTAACTTCATTCTTGTCATATCTCTTTGTATAGTCAATGATACTATTCTCATTCATTTTATAGAATTCACATGTTTCAATTTGCTTATTTGAAACAATGTCACAAACAGTGTCCTTAAGTGGCGAATCACATCCCGTCACAGCCAAATAAAAATCAGTGGGCTTATAATCATAGTAGCCACTGTCTTCACAACGATGACGTAGAAACCAAATTCTTTTGCTGTTACAACAGTTGAATCGCTGACCCGGTTCCTCCTCCCAGAACAATCTAAAGCCATGACGATACCAATCTCTTAGCAATAAACTAACATGACGCTTAGGATTCTTTTCAATCATACCAGGATATGTATTTTCCCACTGATTACATTTATCATAGCGGCAATTGGAGCATAAGTGCCATCTAGGATGAGAATCACAAACCCCTTCAAGGCAGGAATTACAACCTTTAATTTGTACAGCATAGCCACTATGCAATTTACACGGGTTTCATAATCTGCACTTTTCATCATACTCATCAATCATTTTACAATTCTCACATGATGACCAGCTGCCCAGTGTGTATATGCATAGCGGACATTTATGGAACATTTTTTCATGTATTGACACTCTCACTGCCACAATGAAACTGAGCTAGCGACAACAAATTGAGTGGGATAGAGAGAGAGGAGTAAATCATCCTTGAACACCATCTTTCTCATGAGAAAAAAAAGTCCTAAGTTTCTAATCTATTGTATCAAAGTAAATCCACGATATTATTTTGCCGTGTCGTGATTAATATATCAGTAAATTGTGTAAATGCATTCGGACCACAGTGTAGAAGCTTCATACAATAGTCTAATGACGGAGAATCAGTTTCCATTAAATCGACAAGCATTCCCTGAGAAAATATCTTCCTTTGAATAGACAGCTCTAGAAAATCTTCATCTAGAATCAAACATTTTTCCATAAACACAAGAGTCCCCATGATTCGCTCTTACTCAAATCTATCCATTTTTGAGAGTCCTAACACTCTCACAACCAACTTCAGACTAACAAGATTTTTTTCTACTCTTAAAATACACGCTATCCTACTATAAAAAGATAAATATCGTTGATGTAGAAACAGTTATAATAAGCATATGTACAACAATAATAATCACTGATTCAATTTGTTTTCATGAATGTATTTCACTAGGGCATCTGATACTACCTGAAGTCTATTTATTTGCACAATGTGCAGTTTAGCAGCAAAACACAATTGATCCTCCATTTTAAATTTTCTCAATGATATCACATATCTAGCATACATATCATCCCATTCAAGGCTTAGTCTACAGCCTCCTGTTATTTCCACAGCCACGTTTGGTACTCGTATATCTTTGCTTCTGCTGCTGCTGCTACCGGCTCCACCATCAACCTCCAATAGCGTAAATGCTCCACTCATTTTCTTTACTAATATCGTCTCAAATAAACTATTCTCTCTGAATTCAATTCTCTTACTAGTATGAATTGCAATGAAAATCACTCCTTTTATTCAAATCCAATTACCAATCAAGTTATCGTATATAGAGTAACCTCCACTCTCTCTGATTAGCCCTAAAATGGGTGTTGCCTCAAAAACCGGTCTGCTTGCATTATACAATCTCAACCATAGTTCCAAAACGTGTTTGATCGCTTTGCTTGGAAAGGTACCAAGGAACATAATGTCCTCAAATAGCATGGGGAGGAACATAAACCCGTAGAATCCATACGACTTTCTGAGGGGATACTCACTCTCTTTGAAAAGGTGTAGAGCATCAAGCAAATAGCACTTCGATTCCTAGGGCATCAAGCAAATCCATACGACATTGTGAGGGGATACTCACTCTCTTTGAAAAAGTGTAGAGCATCAAGCAAATAGCATGGCGAGGTACTAAGGAACGTGCTGCAAGCAAATAGCATGGTAATTCCTATGGTAGCAAGCAGATCCATACGACATTGTGAGGGGATACTCACTCTCTTTGAAAAGGTGTAGAGCATCAAGCAAATAGCCCTGCGATTCCTAGGCGCATCAAGCAAATCCATACGACATTGTGAAGGGATACTCACTCTCTTTGAAAAGGTGTAGAGCATCAAGAAAATACCATGGTAAGGAACATAAACCAAGCAAATAGCACGGGGAGGAACATAAGCCAAGCAAATAGCATGGGAAGGAACATAAGCCAAGCAAATAGCACAGGAAGGAACATAAGCCAAGCAAATAGCACGGGAAGGAACATAAGCCAAGCAAATAGCACAGGAAGGAACATAAGCCAAGCAAATAGCACGGGAAGGAACAAAAATCAAGCAAATCCATACTTAGCATACTACTGCTAGTCACTTTAATATACTTATCCGGGATACCTTAAATAGACCGGACCCTCACTAAAGCTTTTTCAATTCATCACTGAAACCTCGATTCTACCAGATGAATCCAATGCATGTTCATATTCTATAGAACTGAGGACAAAAGGGGTCTAAATATTCCGGCCCTTGTCAAATATTAATCTAAGACTGAAAATTTGGTCGATTCACCCTCTCTTCTTAATAAAACCATACTCTTCTTCTCTTGCAATTTTTTCAGTACCACCAAATTAATAAGTATCAGCCTGCTAAGTAATTTGCTTCCTATAAAAATAGAGCTGATGCCTCTATAAATACTACTCTCCTTCTTATCACTTTGCTTATAAAGAGGTTAAGCTAAAGTTTTCTAAAAATCACCAAGTACTTCCTTTTATTAAAATTATGTTTATAATTGTCAGTAATGTATCTCTAATTTCACTAAAACATATATCAAAATAAAAAGTTTATTCCTACTCGTTTTAAACTTTAAATTTTCTCTTACCTTTTTTGTGGACAGTCTGAAGATTTTTGTTTATTAAAAAAAAGTTAAGCCTTTTGGTTGCACTTATGTCCGTTAGTAACCAGCAGAGTGGCAAATTATACCAAAGATGCATTAAATAAATGGGGAAAATCTGAGAACCTGAAAATTTCCAGAGAGCACAGCCCCGAAATAATCGAAGGCTTATATTCTGAAAGGATTTGATGAAAAAACATTCCTTTGCAATTTTGTCAAATTTCCAGATTTTCGGCCAGAAATACTAAAAAAAAATATTGACGAGGCCACTCCATCCCAAATAATCCTGAAAGGGTTGGTTACATAACAAGGCGTTAAAACCCCCAACGATACTAGCAACTGGTCGCAACCCTGCGTTTCCCTTTACTTTATTTTGAGCAAACTGTTTAATTTCAGAAATAGAAATCTCCGACCGAAATTCCCAAATTAGTCTTAAGTGAAAACACTAAATTCCTAACTTTTAAAATCTCACAGAGCACAAACTTAGAAAGTAAACATGAAAAAAGTAAGTTTTCTAGTCGTTCACCTAACAGTAAAATAAATTATTGAAGGAATCCTTTGTCAAGAAGAACTAATTAAGAATGGGATTTGAAACCATTAACGGAATAAAATTTTACAGCTGAAGTTCTCGATAAAGTAAATTAAGAAGAACAACAAGGTTTCCGAATGAAAGTAAAGAGCAACGCTATAAGTTGAAACGAGCAAAAATGATGCTATATGCATATATAAGAGGAGCTGCCGCCTCCACCTTTTCCTGAACTTTCAACTTTTCGAACCATCTTTTCGACTAATGTTTTAGAATGCAATATTCTAGAGGGGCTATTCCTTCCTCAACCCTTGCTCTATACACTGAAGTTTGACTTAATGACACAGTTCTTTAAGAAATACTGTTCAAACAAAAGGATCGTTAAATTTCAATGAAACTAATTTTTAAAGAATATTAACGTAAAGACCAAGGGTTGAAGAAGGGGTAGCCCCCCTCAAACACTGAATATTTATTGTTGTTTTTAAGTTTTACTGTTGTTTCTTACTTTCGGTCGAAAAATATTCTTGATTTTATTTAATATTAACACCAAAAATGAATAAAGCAACGGTGACGCGATATGACAATATTTTTGAAAATGACAGGGCTCATATAGTTACATTTCTTATGTAAAAACAGGGGATTTTGAGCTCAAACTTTTGAAAGAAAATAAAAAAAAAGCTAACAGTTAAGTCGGACTTCGTTCAGTTTTTTCTCGTTCCGCAAAATATCATCTACATTACCCCAATGGATTCACAACTCTTATCTATTAGAAAATTCAGCTTGGCTGACCCTGATATATCTGTAGAAAAGCAAGTCTCTGTATATAATTAAATAAAAAACAAGTTTCTTAAACTGAAAGTAAGGAGCAACATTAAAACTTAAAACGCGAACAGAGATTATTCCGTATATAAAAGGGACTGTCCCCTCCTCAACGCATCGCTCTTCACGCTAAAGTTTTTTATTGTTTTTAAAAATAAAGTTGTGAGACAGATTCAAACTTTAGCGTAAAGAGCGAGGCGTTGAGGAGGGGACAGCCCTTTCATATAGGGAATAATTTCTGTTCGTTTTAAGTTTTAATGTTACTCCTTACTTTCAGCTTAAAAAACTTGTTTTTTTTTTATTTAATTTCTGGTCGTTTTTTAGTTAATGCAGCTTTATTTTGGCTAGACATCATTTAATAATTAAACAAAATTTGGATAAAAAATTTAATTTTATTTTGATAAATGGATGTCTTTACAAATTAACTTACGTAACTAACTTCTATATTGGTATATTTTTCTTCTGGCAAAAAATACAAAGTTGCAGATTTTTGCAGATATGAGCTTGAAACCTATGTAATAGGGTTTTCTGATACGCTGAATCTGACGGTGTGATTTCATTAAATTTTTTTCACTTGTAGGGGATGTTTCCCCCCTCTTTAAAAAATCGGGTGAATTTTCTCAGGCTCGTAGCCTTTGATGAGTAATACTAAACTTAATAAAATTTATATATTTAGAATCAGCATTATAAACCCATTCTTTTGATACATTTATTGACATCAAAATTCCGTTTTTATAAGTTTCGATTACTGTTTAGCCGTATCGCTTGTTTTTTTTTGTTTTTTTTTTATTACGTATATGAGGGGGTTCCCCCCCTTAGTCAATACCACGCTATTTACGTTAAAATTAAAAAAAAATTGATTCACAAACCCCTGAATCACAAAGACCGTTTATTTAAAATAGATAGTTCTTTTGAAATCACTAAAAAAAAACTGTAGCGTAAAGAGCGAGGTATTGACTTGAGGGAAAACCCCCTCATATACGTAATAATTTTTGTTCGTTTTATGTTATAATATTGCTTATTATTTTCAGTTGAAAAAACTTTTTTTTTTTTATTTAATTTCTGATCGTTTTTTAAATAATGCTTGGAAATCCGGCGCCCCCTTCATAGAAATGCCCCTTACCCCAAAGAAACATCCTTCAAGGAAAGATTCTCCCGAGTAACCCCCTCCTCTAGCCCCCCTCCAGAAAAAAATCCTTCCTGAAAATGTCTGTATACTTCCCAATAACCAATAAATAATGCTGGCAAGTCCGGCGCCCCCTTCATGGCAATTTATCTTCCCCCATGAAAACTTCCTTCATGGACAGATCCTCCAACATAACCCCCGACCCACCCTTCCCTCCCACTACCAGAAAAAAAACCTCCTGAAAACGTAGGTATACTTCCCAATAACCAATACTATATGTTAACATTGGGTAAAGTTCATAAATTTTAGCCCTCCCCCTGGGGACTTTGGGGGATAAAGTCATCCTAAAAGACATATTTATAATATTTTCGACCATGCTGAACAAAAGGGCTATCTCAAAATTTTGATCGGATGACTTTGGGAAAAAAATAAGCGTGGGAGGGGGCCTAGTTGCCCTCCATGTTTTTTGGTCACTTAAAAAGGGCACTAGAACTTTTAATTTCCGCTCCAATGAGCCTTCCCACGATGTTCTAGGACCACTGGGTCGATACAATCACCCCTGGGGAAAAGAAAAAAAAACATAAAACAAATAAACACGCATTCGGGATCTTTCGTCTGGCAAAAAATGAAAAATTCCACATTTTTGCAGATAGGAGCTTGAAACCTCTACAGTAGGGTTCTCTGATACGCTGAATATGATGGTGTGATTTTCATTAAGGTTCTATAACTTTTAGGGGGTCTTTCCCCCTTTTTTTGAAAATCAGCCAAATTTTCTCAGGCGCGTAACTTCTGATGGGTAGCATTAAACTTGATGAAAGTTATATATTTGAAATCAGCATTGAAATCTGATTCTTTTGATGTATCTATTGCTATCAAAAACCCTTTTTCTAGAGTTTCGGTTACCATTGAGCCGGGTCAATCCTTACTTACAGTTCGTTACCACGAACTGTTTGATTAAATTTTAAAAAACAGTTTTTTTTAACTGAAAGTAAGGAACGACGTTAGAACTTAAAACGAACAGAAATCATTCCGTATAAGAAAGCGGCTGTCCCCTCCTCAACGCCTCGCTCTTTACGCTAAAGTTTTTTATTGTTTAAAAAAAAATAAGAGTTGTGTAAAAGTCAAACTTTAGCGTAAAGAGCGAGACTTTGAGAAGGGGACAGCCCCTTTCATATACAGAATAATTTCTGTTCGTTTTAAGTTCTAACGTCGTTCCTTACTTTCAGATAAAATTTTTTTTTTTTTTTATTTAATTTTTGAACGTTTTTGAATTAATTCAGGTTTTTATTTTGGCTAACCGTACATGAATAATTAAAAAAAAATTTTCATATTAATTTTACTTTTATTTGGTTAAATGGCTTTCTCGAAACTTGTTTAATTTTATTTACGAACGTTTTTATTAGTAATAAATATACGTAACTTACGAATTAACTTACGTAACGAACTTCTATATTCATATATTTTAATACTTACATTAGGGGGCTCGCCCCCTAGTCAATACCTCAATCTTTAAGCTAAAGTTCGAATTTTGTTCCAATTCTTTAAAAACGACCCCTTAATCACAAAGGCCGTTATTTAGAATAAATAGCTCTTATGAAAGTACTAAAAAATCTTTGGCTTAAAGAGCGAGGTATTGACTAGGGGGTGAACCCAATCATACACATAATATTTTCTGTTCGTTTTAAGTTTTGATGTTATTCCTTATTTTCAGTTGGAAAACTTGTTTTTTTTATATTTGATTTCTGATCTTTTTTTAAATACTGCTGGCAAATCCGGAGCCACCTTCATAGCAATGTCCCTTCCCCCATGAAAACTTAATTCATGGAAAGATCTTTCCACATAACCCCAGACCCACCCACCCCCCTACTACCAGAAAAAAATTCCAAAAGAAAACGTCTGTATAATTCCTAATAACCAATAGTATCTGTTAATATTGGGTAAAGTTCAGAACTTTCAGCCCTCCCCCCGGGGAGTTCAGGGAATTAAGTCATCCTAAGGGACATAGTTATCACATTTCTCAACCCTGCTGAACAAAATGGCTATCTAAAACTTTTGAACAGTTTAGTTTGTGAAACAAATAAGGTTGTGAGGGTGCTTTGTGGCCTTCTATTTTTTTTTGGTCACTTAAAAATACCAGTGTAACTTTTAATTTTCGATCCAATAAGCCATTCCACAATATTCTAGGACCACTGGGTATATACGATCACCCCTGGGGAAAAAAAAATAAAAAAAAAATAAACAAGCATCCCTGATCTTTCTTCTGGCAAAAAATGCAGAATTCCACATTTTTGTAGATAGGAGCTTGAAACCTCTACAGTAGGGTTCTCTGATACGCTGAATATGATGGTCTGATTTTCATTAAGGTTCTATAATTTTTAGGGGGTTTTTCTCACTTTTTTCTGAAGTCAGCCAAATTTTCTCAGGTGCGTAACTTTTGATGTGTTTTGATATGAGGACTAAACTTGATGAAAGTTATATATTTGAATTCAGCATTGAAATCTGATTCTTTTGGTGTATCTATTGGTATCAAAAACCCGTTTTCTAGAGTTTCGGTTACCATTGACCCGGGTCGCTCCTTACTTACAGTTCGTTACCACGAACTGTTTGACACGCGTCTTTCGAAGCTGAACTATTCTTGGTCTCTGATACTACAACAGTGATTTATAAAAGTGTTGATGTGTTCTGTATTTGTAATATATATATATATATATATATATATATATATATATATATATATATATATATATATATATATATATATATATATATATATATATATATATATATATATATATATATATATATATATATATATATATATATATATATATATATATATATATATATAGCCTACTCCGTCTTCCTATTTTTGTTTGAAGATTTTTCAAATAAATAAATACAATGAAGCCATATCATTTTTCATTTTATGATCCATTTCCAAGAATAGCTTGTTATGAAAAAATTATTTTATTTATTATTTAATCGCTCAAATGGAAAAGCATGTAGAATTTACATTTGATCATAATCTTGCTCTATTGAAGAAGATAAGAACCATCAAAATTTGTCGTATAGCACCTTAAAGGTCCTCGAATACCCCAAATGCACTTACCATAGGTTGAAAATCACTGCTTAAAAGGGTTGATACTGAGAACTAACCATTCCTCAAATATACCTGCGACTAAACCTAAGGTTTGAAAAAAAATCCAGGCTGTTAAGTAATAATAATCTACATCATGGGTGCCCCTGGTTGAATGATGCTGCCTTATTTTTATATTTTTGTTCTGAGATTTTTATTATATAGCATTAAAAGTGCCAATTAGACATGGTTTGCCCCACAACTGGAATTCAGCTTATGGGCGCCCATGATCTACACACTTCATATACTTTTTGAAAGCATTGTTTAATATATATATATACATTTTTCAATATCTCAAGCTCAGGACTGAAATCTCAAGATGTCGGTGGAAATACCAAGGAGTGACAGCCCTGCTGACTAAGATGAAGAAATCAATAGCAAATGGAATAAGGAAAGAAAAAAGAAGACTTTGCATCGATTCTTAAACAAAAGAGTACTGAAGGATTCCTTTGTCTAGAGGGGCAATTTAAAAGCAAATTCCGATAAAACTCAATAAAACTCCGCACCTTTATTTTTCTTATTAAAAGTTTTTTTTAACTTTTTAAAAATTTTCTTAATTAAAAAGTTTGGCACAAGTTTACAACGTGCATTAAAACTTTAGAACAGCAGGATCGTAACGATACTCTCATCTTCTCCTATCATATAAGACCAGTGAGAAATTGGAAAGGCATAGAATATACTGGACTATGATCTTTGAGCCTGAACCATTCTAAGAGTATTAATAGAAACGTTGCAACGTCGTCACTGTCACGCCTAAGGATCGTATCTGAAATTTGTATGTTTTTGAAATACGAGGTGCGGTAGAAAAGTAATTAGACTGACTCTTTTTTTTAAAATTTTATCCAATTCAAACATCAATGTTAGCACCTTCAAAACAGTTCCCTTGGGCAGCTACATACCGATGAAGACGTTGTTACCGCTCTTTGTAGCAGCGCTGTAAATCTTCAACCATTATGGTCTTCAGGATGTCACAGCCTTGGGTATGGTTTCTGAAGTCCCAAAATGACGGCCAATCATTTTGGCCACTTCAAAAGGGCACTAGATTTTTAAAATCGGTTCAAATGAGCCCTCTCCCGATAATCTATGACCATTGGTTTGATACGATCACCCCTGGGACAAACAACAAAAAAAACAAAAAAACAACAACAAATAAACACGCCTCCGTGATCTTTCTTATGGCAAATAAAAACCCAACAAATTCCACATTTTTGAAAATGGGAGCTTGAAACGTCTACAGTAGGATGCTCTGGTACGCCAAATCTTATGGTACAATTTTCAGTAAAATTCCTAGACTTTTTGGGGGCATTTTCCCCCTTTTTTAAAAAAATCAGGCAAATTTTCCTAGACTCGTAACATTCGATGGGTAATACTAAATCTAATGAATCTCGTATATAAAAAGTCAATTTTTTTTATGTATCTATTGATCAAAATTCTTTTTTTAGATTTTCAGTTACTACTGAGATATTCCCCGACGCACAACGAAAACAAAAGTTCACTAATCGCAGTCTCACAAACCGCGTAGTTAACTGACGGAGTACAGAGTTACAAACTTGAACTGAGCTACGAAAGGGTCCTGATAAACGTACTGTCTCAAGGAAAACCGCGCAGGGTTGTCAGATCGCTTTGAATACGGCCAGTCTCATAACTTTTCTACCGGACCCTGAAAATGCCAAGAAAAAACATAAAATAAACTGTTCTCAAATGAAATATAGACAAGATAATTATGTTTAATCGCATGTTGATTCTCTTGATCTACTTTGCCCAGTTAATTCTTATTTTGAGAAGAGATTAGCAATAATCTTTTACAATTACCTAGGAAGTGCGAAAATAGGAGATGCGAATTGTAGGCATGACAGCGGCGACACAATTAAAGTAGAATTTAGATGCTTGTAACCACATATCAAAACATATTGCATGAAAAAAAAAGAGATGACAGTCTCCACAATAGGAAAACATGAACAGACTTATTGCGGACAACGCTTTTAATTACATTAGCAGAGTGCTTGGGAAGATGCAATAAAAACACAGAAATGTATATTGATTTGGGATAGGAGAGTCAGGGCTAAATATGTTTCCCGTACAAAAGAAGATATTTACTAAACAGGGAAAAAATTGATCCATCTCTGAAGCTATCATTGTTATACGAACTATACAGAAAAATTAAATTTAATATCTAGGGGTTTCATTTCAAAGTCACCAACGTGACCAAAAACCTACCTCTGGGCCCATTCTCGCGATGATGGCAGGTGAATTCATGTTCACTTCTTATCCTCGTGACAACAATCATTGGTTCAACAGAAAGGCTCATTTCTCCACCCAGCTCTATTTTGGTCTCAAAGCAGAGTTGAACAAGAGATGGATGAGGGGAGGATGGAAGCAAAAAATATACTTTCATTGAACAAATCCTGCACAAAAACACATGTTCACGTGGAATATGACTTGCATCCAGCTCTCATCTTCATTCAAATGGGCCGCAATTCTGGTGTACCTATTCTAAATCATGAAAAATGTGAACTCATGTTTAGGTTTTGGATTATCAAAAACCTCTATGAGAGAATCCTTAATCCTCTCTACTTTAAATCAAAACCATGACCCAAGATTTTATGGCGCAAGTACCATAATATTAATATTAATATATATAACATGACAATTATATCAATACTTATGTTACCCAAGATTTCGGTACATAAGTACCGAATATAGTCTTTGATTTTTAAGCTTAATGGTTGACAAATTTAATGGCTTCTCAAAGGTTGTATGACAAAAAAAGTCATATTTCGTAGCAGAAAGCCTAGAAACACTGATGATAGTTCAGAAAGGATAGAAAGTATGCATTGAAAATACTTCCATATTAAATTCTGCAATTTTTGGCAGAAGCAGCCGCCAAATTTAAAAAGTGAAGAAAATAATATGGGTGAAAAATCATCAAAATTAAGCTAAAAACATATGGCCACAAAAAGTTTAAAAAGGTTTATATCCTTTTAAAATATAGTTGGCTTTGGTTGTTTAGTTTTTTAAATTACAATAAATAACCGAGTCAAACTCAAAACGAGCAGAAATTAACATGAGTAGGGCTCAAAACCCCTATGCCTTCTAAAGGCCAGAACATGATTTGCACTTTACTGAAAAAAAATATACAAGTGAATGTGCACTGTCAGTTTAATATCCATATGCTGATATTTATTTGACTGAGAAATTTACAAGGAGGCAAACATTCATGTAGCTGATGACAATGTAGTTAGATAAAAGTAGCTCTGATCTAAAATGTGTGATCTAAAATTGTCATTAAAATGTGATCTAAAATTGTCATTAAAATCAGGTAATAATGAAACAACTGTACGCTTCGACACTGATGATAGTTCAGAAAGGACTCACAACTGGATACAAAGTATCAAGAGCGGTTTTTTTTTTCTGCCTACCTTTACTCCTGCTGTCAGACATTTGAGCCAAACCAAATTAAAATGACTTATATTTTGAAAGATCTATTAAGAACCCAATAACAATGACAGGCCGATAGTTTTTGGCAAACACTTTTTTTCAAAGAAAACTGAAATTCTTATGGAAATAGTTTAAAAATAGTTTCTTGGGAATTACTACGGCTGGTAGTGTACCAAGTGATGGTTAGACAAAGATATTCGACAAACAACCCCGCCATAACGTCTTCTTATGTAGATAAAAAGTAAAGCCAAGGCTACGAGGAGTACCTATCATTACTCTGGCAAGGACTAAATCTAAAATTTATAAAGATGGTCTGATGCGAATACTTGTGGAATACCAAGGTGGTTACCATGTCAGAATTTTTTTTAAAGGACTGAAGTGATTATGTAGGACTATCGCCATGATTTAATATAAGTTGTAGGTACCCCAGCAAAGAAAAGACAAGGGCACTCAAGGGCAAGATGAAGAAGAAATACAAATTTGAGTTACGCTATGAAAAATTAGAATATCCTAACTTAGACTTATTACTTTCGTAGCTGCGTTACTACTTTCATATATTACTTCTGTTGTCAGTAGGAGTAGAGCTGCGTAAATAGAACAAAGAATATACACAACTCAAGAAAAATCTTAGGCCCGATTTAAAGCTAACGTTGTTCCCCCAAGTCAAGATTTAAAATCTACTTGATCCCAAAGATTTGCAGATGGCCCCTTAAGCTGTTCATTTATACCGTCCGCTGTGCCTGAGGTATTTGAGATATACCTTTTTCCCAACCTTAATGCGAATAGTATCGTTTGCTTTACTTCATAATCTACTTCGACATTCCCTAAAGGTTTCAACTTAGTACCTTAGCCGTTCCTGAGACATTACATATGTGCCCTTTTGACGACCTAATGCATATAGTGTGTTTTGACTCAATTCAGCATACCCGTTAACATTTCCTTAAGTTTCAACCTAATGCTCTAAGCATTGTTATACTAAGCATTGATATTACAAATACGCCATCTGGACAATCTGAATACTTATAGTGCATTTTGATTCAGCCTAAAATTTCCCTCTACATTTGCTGAAAATTTTGCTTAACCACCTTAGTCATTCTTGGGATATTGCAGAAATGCTCTATTCATAATTTACCCTCAATATTCCCTGAAAGTGCTAGAGAAAAGTGTTCAAAGTGCTTAAAACTGCTACTAAAGGCGATTTTTATGAAAAATTTTTGGTTTTTAGTTCAAACACTTTAATTGTGCAAATCTTAGAAAAAGATCTCAAACATAAATATGCAAATAGCATTAGGTATCTATGCAGAAACAAAGTTTCAAGTAAAGAGCAGGCTAAAATCATCAAAAGCTTTGAATTGATCAACTCTAGAAGGTTCCTAGAAGGTTCCAACTCTAGAAGGTTCCAACTCTAGAAGGTTCCTTCCTGCTAGTTCCAATGGTGTCAATTCATTTTGTTTGGGGGGAGGAGGAAGTAGCTGCGGCCCTCCATGAATGAAAATATTTTCATTTGAAAATGCCCTTTTTCGTATTTTCGTTGAAAAAATAAAAGTGAACACAACAAATCTGCCCCACTCTAGATATTAAAAATACATCCTCCTCCATTAAATTTTTATTGAGTTGAAAACACTAACCTAGCGTAGAATCAGCCTAGTCATGTCCTCGCTGTGGTACTCAGCAGACGATTTGTGAAAAATATTAAGGAGGATGGGAGGGCGAATATAAAGGGAAGATTACAAACCTCAGCTGTACGACCAAGGAGATAATGATGGTGCTCTTTTTATTATTCCCAGCCTTTCCACTTCAGAGATGGCACCCAAATTGCAAATTTTTGGGTCCCATATGGCGCTTCGTGATGGTGCAATCAATCAAATTTACAAAAATCAAAATAATATAAAAATTAACTTTCAAATGAGCCCTAACTCACCTCTCTAAAAAGTTCCAGTGCCACACCGGAACGGGGAGAAGAAAAACAGCACAAGAAAAAAAGGCAGGCACGTCAATGCTACCCATTGATGTGTGTCCATGTAGCTCTGATGTGCTACCATTGCAAAAAAGTGATTTTCCTTGTAGTTCAAGGTGGGGTCTGTAATTCTCCAGTAGAAAGAATTCGACAATTACGATTCCAATTATGTATATTTCATTTCAATCTGATCCTATTGTCGAGGAGTATCAGGTTTCTTATCAAAATTCCTGTAAATTTGTTTTCAAAGTAACATTTCACTTTTAAAATTAATCAAAATGATAATTACGATTCCTGAATTACCTACAAATGGTAATTTTTCTCACTAAACAGTTTCTTTAACTCAATTTTAAACTTTTTATTACTTTTTATTACTATGCTTCACTCTTCACTTGGCCACCTAAAGCAAAGATTTAAAAATATTTAAGTTCTGCAGCCGGCCGTTAAAAATATATTCGGTTCAGTTCAATTTCAGACCAGAATTGAAAAATTCGCTTCTTCGGCCGGAAAAATTATGTTTAAAATAAACGAAAGCTTCGTTTTTGTACTGGTAGAAACGTACTAATAGTAATATTTTAAGCTAGTCCTTCAAAGGCAAGATTTTCTCTGACTTTTCTGGAAAGTATTGCGCATTTCAATCAGACATACCTAGCGGAATTAACACAGTTACGTCACCTGGTAAGGTTGCTAAACAGCAACAATCTTCTTACGAGAAAAAATTACGGATTTCTTTGTCTGGAATAACACTTTAGAATGAAATCTAAGACCATCTACGAAATAAGAATTTATAGCTCAAGTTTCCAAAGAAACTTCGCATCATTATTTTGTTTGCAACCAATTAAAAGTTTGACACGAGTTTATGACAACCATCAAAAACTTCAAGAAAGTATGCTTTTAATTATGTTTACTTTTCCTTTCCTGTGATATGGATGTGTCAGTCAACCAAAATGACGGAACATTTGCTGTTCTTTGATATTTATAAACAGAAATTCTCAAAGTTAACACCACAGGGCCAGTGGTCCAGATTAGTTCTCAAACAATACAGATAGAAACTACTAGTACTACTAACAACTCGATAGAAAATTGTTGTCTAATTATGTTTTTAAAAATTTGGAACACGTCTACCTTCCTGCAAAATTTGCAGGAAAGCTGATTCTTGCTTAAATTTGGGTGATTTTATCACCCAAAGAAAATGAAACCGTCAAGCAGACAGCCAGAGTTAATAAGCCAACAAGCCACAGCCATAAGCCAACGATGGACTTTTTAACTTTTCTTTGAAATCTTTTGCAACCAATTGAGAAGCTTAGCATGAGTTTGTGACAATGTGACAAAAAATTTATTAAAGCCATAAAAAGTTTGAGGAAAGTGTGTTCGTAATTACATTCGTTTTTCTTTTTCTAAAAGGATATTTCAGCAAAACAAAAAGGCTGAAAATTGTTTGTTCTGAATATCTTCTATACTGTATGTTGAAATAGCCCCTACCCAACGAAGCTAGATTTATAATTAAGTCCGTAAATCGTCTACAGGGCTTGACCAATTCCATAACGTTAACAAAGCTAAGATGTTTCTAAAAAAAGGATTAAGAGTCCTTTTAATGCCTGGATAGTGATGGTACATTTTTACTAATAAATAAACGAAAATCCTTTATCTATTTTTAAACATAATTTTACCGTCTAGAAGAAAGTTTTTCAGCTCAGTTCCCAAACTGAATTGATAAGAGTAATTTCTACAGCGATCATCGTAAAATTCGACAGTCGAAGCGAAATAAGACTCCTGTCAAAACCTAGCTGAAATTACCCAATTTTATTTGTTCAATTCGCAAAGCGATGTGCCTAACGAACTTCTTACGAATGCATAAACAAGGAGCTGTTCTATTTTAAGCACAATTTTGCCGGCAGAAAGAAAGAGTTTTCCCCTTCAGGTCCCAAACGAAATTGATAAGAGTAATTACCAATTTTATTTGTTCAGTTCGCAAAGCGATGTGCCTAACGAACTTCTTAAAAATGTGTAAACAAAGAGCTGTTCTATTTTAAGCACAATTTTGTCGGCCGGAAAAAAGAGTTTTTAAATTGGGTCCAAAACAAAACATGAGTCCATAACTTTTTAATTTTATTAATTTCTTTTTTTATACACTGAGAAAACCGGGAGTCGAAACGAAATTCGCCTCCTATCAAGACCTAGCTTCACCTGCCCAAAGGAACAACCTGCACATTGTTAACTTTTTTCAATTAACCGCTAAATAACGTACCAAACGAATTTTTTAACTTTATTGAAAGTTGAAGTCAAATCAAGTACAAATAGTCCTTTCGATGCTTGTTCAAAAAAGGATATTCATATAACCTTTTTTCCAGTGCCCAAACAGAAAGCTTTTTATTATAATCACGATTTCGCTGAATAGAAAAACCGGAGAAACTTAAGTTTCAACTTAGTCCGAAATCAAATTAGAACGAACATTTCTTTTCGAGTACAGTCAAATCCAATAGTCAAAGTGAAGCACGGCTTCCGCCAAAACCTAGCTTCAGCTACCCAGTGGAATAACCTACATAGACGCTTTCCACTGACAAACCACATTATTGAAACAAGATTCAGAATTATCAGTGGAACAAAAAAGATCCGTTTATAAAACTGGTTTAAGCGCAATAGCGCTGCCTAAGTAAACAGCGAGGCGGGCACAACGTATTTCTTTTTCTTTTTTCACCCATGCACTTCATATAGAAGGAGTTGTCGTAGAAACTTCGAGAGGAGCTCATTCCATTCGAAATAACAAGTTCTAGTAAAACTATTTAAGAGTTTAAAGTAATTGGAGGTGAAGAAGCCCCCCTCCCACACCCTTAAATCCGCGAATACATCCAATCAAAATTTTGAGATAGCCGATTAATTCAGCATAGTTGAAAGGTCCACTAACTATGTCTCTTGGGGTGTCAGCCCCCCACACCCATCGGGGGAAGAGCAGTGAGTTATGCAATTTGCCAAATATTTACATATAGTATTTAATATTGGGAAGGTGGGCCATGTTCGATCTTTGGTTTAAGAAATGGCAAAAGGTATTCAGTGGAAGCTTCCAGAGAATGTTGAGGGGAGTCTTGAACTAAATCAAAACACGTTACGTGCATATAGGTTGTCAGAACGCCGTAACTCAGGAATGACTGGGGGCAACTGAGTTGAAACTTTCAGGGATTTACGAGGGTTAGTATCACTTGAACAAAAAGGCAATATTTGCACGCTACTGCTACTACTACTACTACTCCTACTACAGCTACTACAACTACTGCAACTGCAGCGACTACAACTAGGGTCAGTGGCGGATCCAGGGGGCGAGGGGGCGCTCCCCCCTAACGTAGTCTAAGGTAGTGTATTTTACTTAATTAACGCAAGATTGCTTTAATTAAACTTGCTCGTAACGCATGTTTATCGGATCAACCTATTTTGCGCCCCCCCCCCCAAAAAGAATCCTGGATCCGCCCCTGACTAGGGCTGATGATATTGAGGTGACAATTTGAGGAAATACCAAGGGGAAACTGGAACTGGAACAAAACACACTATGGGCATAAAGATTGTCAATAGGGCGTATCAGCAATATCTTGGGAGCGGCTTAGCGTATCAAGCTGAAACTTCTAGGGCTTCACGAGGGGGATGTTCATCTGACTAAAAAGACAATATGTGCAAACTACTACTGTTACTAATACTAATGCTACTACTGTTACTACTACTGCTAATAAAACATTACTAGTACTACTAATATTAGGATACTAGTAGTACAATAGCTAAGGATATGAAGGTGAAAATTTAAGAGAATATTGAGGAGGAAGTAGAACTAAATCAAAGCACACTATGTGCATGCAGCATGTCAAAAGGGTGTATCTCAAAAATGACTTATGGTATTAAGTTGGAATTTTCAGGAAACGCTTAAGGGGGATATCAATTGACCAAAAGGTAGTAAGTGCACGATACTATTAATACTACTATGACTTCTTCTACTACTAAATTTCCAACCACTCCAACTGCTGCTTGTATTGCAGCTACTACTAAGATAGCAGCCGCAAACTAATATAGCTACTACTAAGGTAGTAACTACTATAAAAGTAAAACTACCATAAATACCCATCAACATATTAACCCAAACGAGCAGAAATTACAATAAATTACCGAGTCAAACTCAAAACGAGCATAAAATAAGAGGGGTAGGGCTGATGCCTCCGTGCCTTCTAAAGACCAGAACATAGTTTCCACTTTACTGAAAACAAAATATATTTTAAACGTTTACTTTTTTTAATTTTTTTTTTCTCGTTTTCTTAAATCAAATATTATTAAAACTTTCAGGAGTGAAAATCAATATATACATCTCTCTCTCTCTCTATCTCTCTCTCTCTCTTTTTTCTTTCTTTCTTCTCTCTCTCTCTCTCTCTCTCTCTCTCTCTCTCTCTCTCTCTCTCTCTCTCTCTCTCTCTCTCCCTCTCTTTCTTTCTCTCTCTCTCTCTATCTCTTTCTCTCTCTCTCTCTCTCTCCTCTTTCTCTCTCTCTCTCTCTCTCTCTCTCTCTCTCTCTCTCTCTCTCGACCTTAGAAGGAAGGGGGGGGGCTTCAGCCATACTCCTCTTAGTTTCTGCTCGTTTTTAGGTCGGCTTGGTTATTTATTGTAATTTCTGCTAGTTTTGGGTTAAATGTATTTATAGATGATGATTTATGGTAGTTGTACGTTTGGAAAATTATTCAACTTTATTTCTGCTCATCTTTGGTTTAATGTAGCTCTTAACTTTACTTTGAAGTAGGTACTTATTCCGTGGAAAAAGTTTTTAAATTATTCCAATAAAAGATCCAAAAAAGTTAGTTTCACAGAAACAGGATTCGCTGAACCGGTGCTGTTTTAGTAGCCGGGCAACACGCGAATTATTGTATAGCGAACATGATAAAAAAAAAAATAGTCAAGCAGGGTTTTTCAATGAAGAATTTCTATGCCGAGCATTGCACAGGGGTTTACAATATTTAAATTTATTTGTTTGGGGTTGAAGGGGCAAAAAAAGGTACCTAAGTTAGGTTAGGTTACGTGTTTAATATATGCTCTGCTTTACTCTCACCCCACCCCCTTAATGTGCAAATATATAGCCTAATTTTGCTCATGAACTTTTATATTTTTACCATACTTTTATTTCATTAGCATTAACCGAACTTCACTTTCGCGTGTTGCCCGGCTACTAAAACAGTACAGCTGAACGATTAGCTTGGATCGCATTATGCTGGCACTTCGCTTAATGATAGGTGGCGACACGAGCCAAATTTCATTTCAGCAGCCGGAGTTCACGCCGGCTGATGAAAAAAAGGTAGATAAGGACCATTGGTATTCTTTTTTAGTCTTTTTTCATTCTAAGTAAATTTTAGAAAATGTTTGCTTTCGATAAGCTTTACCATTCAGAAAACACATAGAGAAGTTGTTGGCATGGGCGCTGTTGCTTGACAAATTTTACAATCTTCTGTCAAAACTTAGCTTACGAGCCACACAAATCGCATAAGTTCGAGTTCGCTTCATTGTTGTTCAACTGAAACAACGCTAACTCTCTAATGTCGCAAATTGTGTAACTCTTCTTTGACGTGTAAACCACAAACTAATAAAAAGTTTATGCTTCCACATCAAATTGATGGCTACTTCGCTTGTTAGAAACTGAGATCGGAAGCTTTTAGAATTCTTAGACCTCGGCAAATTTGGGAGCTTGCCATAACTCGAAAAAGTTTGTAAACAACTGGCTTAAATAAAAAAAAAACCGATTGCCCAAAGAGCGAATGTGACATCTGTATAGCGTTGTAGGATACCGAAAAGAGCGAACTAACCAAAGAGTGAATGTGACATCTGTATAGCGTTGTAGGATATCGAAAAGAGCGAACTAACCAAAGAGCGAATGTGACATCTGTATAGCGTTGTAGGATATCGAAAAGAAGAAGATTTCGAAGGGGAAGAAGTGAAGAAGGACCAAGTTTCTTTCAAGGCTTAAAGAGAAAAATTTTAATTACCTGCAATAGAGGTACATAAATATTCTGACTTCAATTGGTAGGTTAAGTCAATTCACAATATAAAAAAATATCAGTTATTTTTTAACGAGAGACAAATGAATATCCTCAATAAAACTTAAACGAGAGATTGAATCCTTAAAAAAGTGCAGAAATTAGCGCTAAAACATGGCAAACATAAAACGAACAGAACTTAAAATGAATGAAGAAATAATCCTCAAAACCAAGAAAAATTAAAACATACAATGTAGACAACTTGAAACAAACATAAATTCCAACAAATACGACAAGTTTATGCCTCATCAAATTCATCTTCAACCTCTTATATAATAAATAATCCTCTGCAAATGCAATCCATATATAAGAACTATTCGAAAACTCTTAAAGTCTAATGAGTCACTATCAGAAAAACATCAGATAAACCTATAGTATCGGGTACAATGAAAACCGTAGGTTGATCCATCTTACGGAAAACCGAAAATATTCGGTTTCTGTTGTAGTACTTAACGATAAATCTTCTATTTATTTTCGAACACCTTACCGCCTTTCTATGACGAACAAATAAAAACTCCATAGGGATAAATCCTTTTATTAGACAGTGAAAACAGTTATAAAATATCTGGATATTCCGATCACATACACAGTGATCGTCATCACCAGACGACAATCACTGTGTACGTGATCGAAATATACAGGGAAATTATAACTGTTTTCACTGTCTAATAAAAGAATGTATCCCTATTGAAATTTTATTTGTTAAATCTTGTATCTTTTCAAGAAAGAAGGAATTAAGGTAAAAAGACATTGAAGAATCGGAATTCCAATACGGGAAAGACACGGGTAGCAAAACATGTTCTTACCAACAGTTTCAATAAAGATTGTGTTGAATCCGGCCCCTTCACACATGACAATAGCTTCATTTGTTGATCTTGTAACCCCTCCAACATGACATCCACTCGGCGAGGGTCGAATAAAAGCGTTTGGGTCAACAGAAAGCTGTGGCATCCTTGTTTTGTCTGCTAACAACGACCCTGGGGAAGAAAATAGCGAAAAAAGATTTCTTTCACGAAAGTGAATAATAAAACATATTCAAAATACTTTTTAGCTATATTCCCTAAAGCTTTAACCCTTTCGCCCCAGCATGCTGGCCTTGAATCTTCTATGTATTCACAATCACTCCATCTATGTTGGTACATGAAAAAGTAAGAGATAATGACTTCTATTAGTTATGTTGGAATTTTGTTGGAGATATATATTTATTACGTTCTTTGTATCCATTTCTTAAAGTCATTTTTTTCATTTTCTATTTTTGGAAATTTGCGTAGAGCTCCATGTCAAACTTACCTGCATCAATAAAAACAGATTATACAACCTGAACTGAAAGCATAATGTAAACGGAAATTATTTATTTCAAAGCGAATTTAAACCCCAGGAGTTTTCCATGAGACAATTCCAGATTAAGAAAGCATGTAATTCCCCCCCCCGCCTAAACATACTCCAAAAGTTTCAACTTCATACCCTCAGGCGTTCCTTAGACATTGCTGATACACCCATTTGACAACCGTGGCACAAATCGGTGCGTTTTGACTTTGTTCGACACCGATATCAACATTTCCTGAAATTTTAGCCTAAACACCCAAATCCTTTTTGGAGACCCAGGATCAAATATGCCACCTTTTCCCACCCCTTTCCCCACAGGGGGCTTTAGAGGAGGGGGTTGAGGGGGCACTCGCCCAGGATGAAAATTCCCAATAAATAATCCTACATTTATAATCATTTTGTAGTATGAAACAAAGAAAAGAAAGGATATGATAAATGAAAAATAAATAAAATCAAATAGGTGAAAGGTTGTTTATGTCACTTCGAGTCACAGCATGTTTCCATACATACCTAGCTTCACCATATAAAACCATCAAGGAATTCACAGGCATTGTAAGCTTAATCGCAATGTTATTGACAACACTGTGTTTACTCTTGAAATCGACATATTTCAAATTATATTTATCATGACTACCTTCATATTTTGTAAATGTTGGATACGAATCCCCAAGTATATTGATAGTTACTATTCTCTCACCCCAGACCCAGCCATCGTCTATGTGTTTGTCAGTATATGCCCAAGATTCAGGTCGGTATTCAAGGGAACACTTTTCAATAACTTGATAATCCTCAAGAGTTTTAACTTCTTTAGTCTTCCTGTGAAGCCATTTGAATACAGAATAAGAACCTTTCTCTCTTGAAAAGGTACCTTTTCTCTTCTTGTATGAGTTCACTTCAAAAGGTTAGATTTTGTTTTTGTTTTTTATGAGCACTGAGGAGAACTTGGCGGAGGTCGTTGTCGAAATATTTGCTTGTTTTTCGTCTTCATATTTTGCTACTGGCTGACAAAATCCTTGTTTTTCTCACCTATTTGATTTGATTTATATTTTTATACCCTTTCTTCTCTTTATTTCATACGTCATGTATAGCCAGTGTGGTCTTAGAATGTATTTAAATCAATTTGTAATTTTTATAATTTTATCTTTATTAAAATAAAGTAGAGGGTGTAGTTTCCAAAAAGTTACTTATTTACTGCAACACTTGTATAATAATACTTAATACTTACTGTAAGTATGACTAAATAGAAGAGGCTAAAGCCGCCACTACTTTCCCTAGACTATGTTAGACTTTGTCGCGACAATGTGTCCAGAATATGAATAGCATCCCAACTTTTAAGAATAAAAACACACAAAAACTTTACAAATTTCCCTTCTTTTAACCGATGAAAAACAACGTCAATTAAAAACGAACAGATATTAACATAAATAATCTTTTCCATAAAGAATTTTTTCGAAGAACAGTAGAGCTACATTAAACCAGACGAGCAGAAATAAAGTCAAATAATAACTGAAAATTAAATGAACAGAATTCACTCCCAACGAATAAATGGAAAGCAAAGTGAACAGAAATTGAAAAGAAAAATTAAGCCAAAACTCAAAACGGACAGAATTACCACAAACAGATGTAAGACTAACGGCCCTCAGCCTTCAAAAGACCATCTGCGCTGTTTTGAAAACAAAATATATTTTAAACATATTGTGCCTAATTACATAAAAGATCAAACATTTCAAGAATGAATATAATTATAAATTAAACAGTCAGTCTACTTTCATTATTACTCTGAGATAACCAATCCATCGATTTAAATGCTGCATGCAAAATGTACCCCCGGTAAATTTGCAGTTTACAAAAATATTTAGCTAGGATAGTAGTGAATATATCACTTAATGCCATTTTTTTATGTTTTTTCATAATTCAATAATCAGTTCCGGGGAAAATTATATTTTAAGCTCTTAAAGGGCTCAAAACAGCCCATAGTAACCATTAGTTTAAAAAGATGTTTCTAACAAAAGCTGTCTAGCGAGAAAAAATTGCTATTTGTAACTGATTTAGGAAAGGTAATTATTATTTTTCTTAGTCTTAACAATAAGGTGTTATTTTAAAAACAAGTTTGCAGGGATTTTTAAAAAGAGCTAGAAGCCTATACATTTTTTTTATAAAAACGTTTTTTTTACTTATGGTTACTGTGGACTGTTTTAACTTTTGGGGCCCCATTAAGGGCTCAAAAGAAATTTCCCACAGAAACGCTTACAGAGCAATGAAAAAGCATAAAAAAAGGCATCAAGTGATGTATTCACTTTCCTCCTAGCTATATAATGTCGAAAACTGCAAATTCACCATGCACCCCCTCCTCAAAGACCCCCTCAGATATATCAAGTGTCATTTATGGCATTTTACTATATGTCATCTCCTATGCACACTTCAGGGAAAGCTCAGCATCCTTTATTTCAGTCTTCTGAAGGTCTAAATCAACCCTTTCTTCCACCAAAGGACGTCGAATATTGATAAATTTGGAAAAAAAACTCGTGTTTCTCATACATTGTCAAGTTTAAGGAGTTATATTTATTGCAGCATTTACATATGTGTACAAAGATGCGAGTCTAGGGGGCTGGGGGCTATAAGATGCTAAAAGTCTTTAAAGAGATAGCCAAGAAATAAACATACCGTTTGATTCACCTTTTGCTGTATCTCTCTAAATCTATCTATCTTATATAAGATAGATGTATAAGAAAACATCCCGTATTTAGGCGTAGGTTTTGTGTTTTTCAAATTTCAAAACGCTAGTCTTGCAAAATTCTACAAATATAAAGACATATCCGAAGTCAGTCTACCTAAGCTAGTTTTAAAGATATATATTGCAGAGACGGCGAAGCTATAATTTTTGTTCGTTTTAAGTTTCAACTTCGCTTCACACTTCCACCGGAAAAAAAATTTGTTTTTTAATAAATTTAACGATAGAGGTTATTGGAGATTTGATTTGACCACTCTCCGGATTGTAAATAATGTGTCTTGATTTTGGACGTTTGAAGAATTCGTTTCCTGCTCGTAAAGATTTCCATCTTGAGGAAAAGAAAGAAGAAATTTTCGAGGCTAGGTTCACTGAACTAAACTATAGAAGGAAATAACTTTCAAGTGAGTAATCAATCGTAAAATCAAATGCGGATGCAATTTTAAGAAACGAGAACGGAAGAGATTTACTAATAGCGGGATTTTCAATCAAAATATTTTTGAAAGTAGAAATGATTTTGAGCCATCCAAGCAATAGGTTTAGGTTTCTTTATTCACAATTAGATAAAAACCATTTTTACAAAATATCAATACTGCACTTATGAAAAGACTGATGTTTTCACAAGGGTGTAGCACAAGATACTAGCCAGTTTTATCAACTCTAATAGAATCATAACTAATAAAAAGAAGGGAACAAAACAGCCAAACAACAAACGAGACTCTTTCAACAATTAAATAATAAAAACAAGTTTTTTTAACAGAAAGTAAGGAGCAACATTAAAACAAAACGAACAGAAACTATTACGTATATGAGGGGGTTCGTCTCCTAGTCAACACCTCGCTCTTTACGCTAAAGTTCGAATTTGGTTCCAATTCTTTAAGAATGACCGCTGAATCACAAAGGCCGTTTAATTAGAATAGATGGCTCTTTTGAAAGTAATCAAAAAAACTTTAGCGTAAAGAGCGAGGTGTTCACTAGGGGGAAAACCCCCTTATATATGTAGTAAAATCTTTTCGTTTTAAGTTTTAATGTTGCTCCTTACTTTACGTTGAAAAAACTTTTTTTTTTAGTTTCTGACCGTTTTTTAAATAATGCTTGGAAATCCGATGCCCCCTTCATAGAAGTGTCCCTTCCCCCATGAAAACATCCTCTATGGAAATACCCTCCAACGTAACCCTAGACCCCCCCCCCACACACACCAGAAAAATCACTCCTGAAAACGTCTGTATACTTCCCAATAACCAATACTATATGTAGACAATGGGCAAAGTTCATAACTTGCACCCCTTCTTCTGGGGACTGTGGGGGATTAAGTCATCCTCAAAGACATAGTTATTAGATTTTCAACTATGCTGAACAAAATGGCTATCTAAAAATTTTGATCGGGTGACTTTGGGAAAAAATGAACGTGAAAGGGGGCCTAGTTGTCCTCCTATTTTTTGGTCATTTAAAAACGGCAGTAGAACTTTTAATTTCCGTTTGAATAAGCCCTCTCGCAATATTCTAGGACCACTGGATTGATACGATCACCCTTGGGGAAAAAACAAAACACACACAAACAAAGAAACATGCATCTGTGTTCTTCCTTCTTGTACAAAATACAAAATTCCATTTTTGTACAGATAGAAGCTTGAAAACTCAACAGTGGGGTTTTCTGATACCCTGCATTAGATGGATTGAATTTCCTTAAGATTTTATGACTTTTAGTGAGTGTCTCCCCCTTTTTTCGAAAATAAGGCAAATTTTTTCAGGCTAAACTTGATGAAACTTATATATTTGAAATCAGCATAAAAATCCAATTCTTTTCATGTATCTATTCCGTTTCATGTATCTATTGATATCAAAATTCCGTTTTTTACAGTTTCGGTTACTATTGAGCCGGGTCGCTCTTTACTTACAGCTCGTTACCACGAACTGTTTGACATCATTTCCATAACACACACATACTACAATCTCCCTACCACCCTACCTTCCTGTCACCCCATCATCCTTCCTCCCTGACACCCCACCTTCTTACACTTTTCCCCCCTACTACCCTCAATCATATCAAACCATCCAAATCGACATTTAGAATAGGCTTCTTCCCGCTCCCTACCAACATAAATCAAATTACCCGTCATTTAAGAGATACTCTTTTACTTTGCTCTTAAAAACTAAAAGATGTAGGTATTTCTCTCTGGGTATTATCACCAGCACCATCTTTTTTTCTTATATAGACTGGCGCGCCATCTATTCTGCTATTTTCATATAGCGCCATCTTTGTTGCCATCACTGTTAAGTGAAGTTACATAGTTGCCAAATATTGCACAGCTGCCAAATTTAGACAGTATATTTTGCCATTTTTGGCGATATAATTTGGGCTGCATTTTTCGGAGATAGCCTGTGCAGAAGTGAGCAACAACGAACATTCAAGAGGCCGTACAGTACTAGCGGGATTTTTTTATCCTTAAACTGCTGGGATAAGGTGATTCGTGTGTTGCACTTCCCATGGGTCTTATCTACCGCTAAATCTTTAAAGCTTGTAACGACGGGGTTGCCAAATTGAACTGAAGGTTTTGCTGACAAAATCTTTGCCAAAATAAATAACATAGATATGGTAGAACTCTGCCCACGGTTCAAGAAAAATGTAACAAGAGCTCAAGGAGGAATTCGGTGCCGAGACTGCTTAAAATGGCTCCACTTTGGTTGCGCAGGTCTTACGTATAATAAGGAAGCTGCTGACAAACTCCGAGGACAATGGCAATGCTATAGTTGCAAATCTTCTAGCAACGACCAATATAAAGCAACTCCTCCACCAAAAGCACAAAATACTAGAGGGACTCCGAGGGAAGAATCCACCAAAAGCCAAGGTCCCTCGGTAAGCCAGCCTACGGAGCCCAAAGAGATTCCTTTGGGCACTAGTTTCCCAGATAACAAAACAGAATACAGCTACTGTCACAAAGATGTCGACATTACCACCTCTTTCCTCTGCTTTTTCTACAACGAGTGGGAACATGCCACTTGCCGAGGTATAAATGCAGATCTCGTGCTGGTCTTGAAGAGAGAAGACAGCAAGTGTCTCCTGTTTAAATACAAATGCCTCTCCTGCTCCAAGTGAAAAGTAGCACTTCTACAGCTTCAAGTGTGACAGCTAACAGAAGCTCAGCATCACAGACCTCATGAGGCAACGCCTTCGAATTATAGCGTAAAACCCTCACCTCACGACATCCAGCCAACAATAAATGCAATTATTCAGGCAGAAGTAGAAAAGGAATTCAGCAGAACAGAGAAATGCAATGAATTCAGTTGTAGTCATGGGGCTGCCTGAATCTACTGCTGTCAATGACATTACACAGGTTGTCAAATTGACTCAAGAAAACGAGCTCGGGGCAAATATCACTGAAGGGAAGATACTAGAAACTGCCCGGATTGGAAGACGAAAAGAAGATGGTAGTCCTCACACTTTGTTAGTTAAGCTAAAAAAATCACAAGAGCTTGAGATGAAAAGGCAAACAATCCTGAGGACAGCTCCAAATCTAAGAAAATCATCAAATGAAGAAACTCGTACCAAAGTATATATAAACCCAGATCTCACGCCCATGCAGAGACAAATGCTCGCCGTGAAGAGACACCAGAAGGGGAATACCCGCACCCAGTGCGATCGTCAAATGGAGATGCAGAGCCATTGGAGGCGAGGTAAAGACTCCAACGAAGAGCAATGGCAAATATGAAGTAGAATGACCAAAGCCAAACAAATGCCACCATCCTTCAAGCCTAAAAAAAAAGCTACTAAAGTAAAAACACTAAAGATATTATATTTAAATGCTGATTCACTACCAAACAAATTATCAGAATTAAAAGTAGAAATGGCGGCAAAGAACCCAGACATAGTAGCAGTGGTCGAAGCTAAGCCTAAACACTGTCGATATCTCCCAACTTTACCAGAGTTGGCCATCAACGGCTACAAAAGCTACACCTTGAACATAGATCAAGAAGAAGGTCGGGGAATTATTTGCTACGTCTTAGACAATTCATCAATCCAGAAAGTGTCATCAAAAACAAATGGACAGGAAATTATTTGGCTTCAGATATCAAACACAAACCAAGTAACTCTAAATTTGGCTGCAATATATAGAAGTCCAAATAGCACAGCCGTGAATGACAAAGTACTCTTTAAAGATATTCACGCTATATGTCAAAGATTAACAGAACCAACTCTCATAATTGGAGATTTCAATTACCCTAACATAGATTGGGACCTGCCACACCTCCTAGAGCATAGCGGGTCACCCTCACAGAGGGAATTTCTGACGATAGTGAACGATAATTACCTAGAACAGCTTATTAAAAAACCAACAAGAATCCGAGGAAGCGACAAGCCAACACTACTGGACCTAGTCCTATGCAGTAATACGGAACTAATAAAAGAACTTACTATAGGTCCTCCTGTTGGAAAATCGGACCTACAATCGGGCTACAATTTACTTAGAGGTGATTATAAGTTGCGAAACTATGAGAAAAAAAGAGAGGTGGATGTATTCAAAAGGTGATTACAATACCATGCGAACGGAGCTAGAAGTTTTCAACTAGACTGAAATACTAAATAACACAGATCTAGTAGATGGCATGTACAGAAAGTTTGCATCCGTAATCATAGACCTCAAAAAGAAGTATGTACAAATAGTAAAAATATTTAAACGACCGCCTCTAAAACGAGACATCCTTGACCTAATAAAAACCAAGCGGCAAGCCTGGGAGACGCTCAAGCAGACTGATACCGAAAGTAATCGTAGAAATTATTGCAGAATCACCAACAAAGTCAGGAAAGCCACTAGACAAGAAGCAAGCGAAGAGGAGAGGAAAGTAGCCGAAAACTCAAAGATCAACCCCAAGGCGTTTTGGAACTTCGTGAACTCAAAAAGAAAAGAACAGCCGGTTATTCCCGATCTTAGAAACTCAGCAACAAATTTAACAATCAGTGACCCAATAGCTAAAGCCAACCTACTAAATCAGCAGTTTTCCACAGTTTTCACAACAGAGAGGGACAAAGATGAAAGTCAAGAGAAATGTCAGCCACTAGTCGTAGGTAAATTTTAAGAAATAGAACAGATAATACAAATGGTCTACAAAAAACTAAAAAATCTAAATCCTTACAAATCAGAAGGTCCAGATGCCCTACATCCTAGAGTACCATACTCAAAGAGCTGATACAAGAAATTGCAGCGCCATTGCACTACATTTTTGTCAAGTAGCTACAAACAGGGAATATGCCTGATAAATGGAAGCAAGCAGCGGGGATTCTCCTTTACAAAAAAGAAAGCAAATCAGATACAAATCTCAAAAGACCTGTCAGTCTAACCTGTATCACATGCAAAATGCTAGAATCTTTGCTTCAGAATAACACACTACAATACATACTCGAAAGAAGCCTCATTTCACCCACACAGTTTGGATTCCTCAAGAATAGATCAGCAGAAAGCCAGCTACTTGCCGCTACAAATACCTGGAGAAAATATATGAATAGTGGGATGCAGATAGATATTTTATACTTAGATCTCAGAAAAGCCTTTGATAAAGTCTCACAAAGTCAACTTCTTCGAAAACTACAGTCTATCGGTGTTGGCGATACTATTCTGAAGTGGGTTCTCAACTTTCTGAAAGGAAGATCTCAGCGACTGAAACTGGAGGGATACCTTAGCAGCAACGAGACAAAAGTCACAAGTGGAGTGGTTCAAAGTAGTTTTCTGAGGCCTTTACTATTTAATATTTACATAAATGATCTCCCAAAAAACAGAGATTCAGAGATACTGCTTTATGTAGATGACACAAAAATCTTTCGCGCAATAACAAGCTTTGAAGATGCAGAAATACTACAGCAACACTTGAACAAAATATCGGAATTAATGAAAAAAAGGAACATGGATATGAATACGGAAAAAAGTAGTCACATTTATCTAGGCTCAAAACACATTTCTCAGTACTACTGCTTTGAATGGCAACAGATACATATACAAGTCAAAAGCGCGAGATCTGGGAGTGACAATAGACAGTGATATGACTTTCACCAAGCACTACGAATCAATCATCTCTAAGTCATCACAAGTCTTGTGAATTATTTAAAGAAATTTGTCTCTTACTGACTCAACACTGTTTTCTACATTCTTCAAATCTTTGTTGAGACCAATGATCAAACATGTTCATACAACAACCAGACCGTTTTTTCAAAAAGACAGTAATGCAATAGAAAAATCCAAAGGAGGGCTACTTAATTTTTTCCATCACTTAGAGACTTATCATACCGAGACCATTTGAAAAAACTGTTGCTCCCAAGCCTCTCATACCGATTTTTGAGAGGAGATCTTATTGAAGTATACAAAATATGCAACAGATACTACGACAACATCCCTCCAGAAGAGATAATAACATTCAAGAATAATAACCTGAGAGGTCCCGAGTTTAAGCTAACTGAAGAACGTTTCAGAAGAGATGTTGGGAGATGGGCATTCAGCAACCGCATTGTCTCCGAGTGGAATGCACTACCATCAGACACTGTTAACTCAGATTCAGTCAATGCATTTAAGAACAAAATTGACAAACATTATTGTGATAAAGCATTTAATTATTTAAATTTTTGTAGATAGAGGCGCAAGTCTGTTTTCGCAATATATTATTATTATTATTATTATTATGTCCAGCTGTCCTAGTAACGATTGCTCATCGGTAACAAATTCTCAGCAGAAGTTCCAAGAAACTGTAATCTAAATACGGACCGTGTACTGCTCTTGTGCACAAATTATCACTAAATTTCGTCTCATAATCAAGAATATCACTATTAGCACGGCATAAAAAAATGCTTGGGATTAAATTATTTGTAAACTGGAAAACCAAAACTGCAGCTTGATAATCTTTTAGCTCACCAACGTTAAGCAATCCCAAAGACCTTAAACAATCACGTGTATCCTCCACTTCTTTAATTTGCTTACCTATTATCGTCACCGCTTCGTTTTGCGGGATTTGTACTCTTTTAAAATTACCATAAAAAATGCTGCTCTAGATAAGACAGCTATAAGAGAAATACGAGTGAATACTACTACTAACAACTCTCCGCAGTACCAAGCCGTCTGAGGCGAACAGACTAATACACGCTCGTCCTCCATCCTAATCAATTCAAAATCTACCTATTTATACCCTCGCAGGAAGGTCCAAATTTCCTTAAATCTTTTTTTATGACTTCCTCCCACCCCAAGCAAGGATGACCGGCTTCCTGTTTAGCCCTAGACGGTTGGCCGAAAAGAACAATCATCGGCAATCTCTCATCTGAGTGAATAATTGAATGATATATCATTAGTAGAGTTCGCTTTGGCAAAAAATGCTGGAGTCTTCCTATCATTCCCACTCGTCTAGAAATTTAGAAGAAATAGCATCACTATGGTGCCTCTCTGACAGATAGGAATCAATGAATAACCCTAAGTATCGCAGGTAATTCACTTGGTGCATGGGCTTTCCAGATAGCATAACAAGACCAGTAGAACCAACAGACGTTCCTACGCCACAGAAGGTCATGAGGAAGGTCTTAGTCACGTTGATGAAGAGTAAACTAGGGTTCATAAAAACTTCCAGCCTTCTCAACACTTCAGTTGATTTTTACACAAGCTCAGGGACAGATTTTGAGCATATTGTTAATTTTCTTTAAAATTTAGTATTACAAAGGTGAAGCCAAGTTTCGCGCTCAAGAGAAATCTGACTTGTCTACCCGCGAAAAAATCTAACGTGCTTATTTATTTTATTTATTTATTTATTTATTACCCGTCAAAAAAATGGTACAAAAGACGGAGTATCACTAAAAAAGAAAAAAAGCACACAAAAAAAAAAATTACAACACATAACACATAATCAAACAAATTACAAAGACGAGAAACAAAAACTCAATTATACACTGCAGTGCAGGTACGTAAGAAATTTTACTTTTTAAACTCCCAAGTACTGAAGAAACATAACCAATATGATTGATAGCTTCAATTCAACAAAGCTAACCTACAGCAAAATACTTGATAACTTCAATTCAAAATCAACGGACTCAATCAACTAGTTTGAATATGACAAGAGATGGTAAAAAGACTAGATATGACAAGATATGTGCAAATAAAATTAAATGGACAGCGATTTACTGCCTTAGCAAACGGTACCAAGGGTGGGAAGAAGGTTTCTCGCTGTACCGTTTAATTTGTTCAATTATAGCTGCCGTTGGGTCCATAATTTTTAAATTTTTAAAAATGTGAAAATTTTTTGTCCACGGCGGGAGCCGCAACAAGAACTTCATATACTTAAAAAATGTGGATCTGAGCTTCCTTTTCTCTGGCTCGGAAAAAATTATCCAAAAAGGGCTTAAATACAAGAAATGGGGAAGGGATACTGCGTTATAAAGTCGAGCCAGAATGAAAGAGTTGAAACAGATTTTAGATGAGACTACTCTACTATAAGCAAAAGCCAGGCGTTTACACAGATGATCAATAAGAAGGGAGCGGGTAGTTTTTAGATCCTTTCCAATTGGTAAACCAAGGTAAATAATTTTCGAGACAGGGGCTACAGAAAGTTCTCCCAGCCTTAGAGACTAGACCTCTTCTTGGCGCCAGTTGAACAGAAGAATATCCGACTTCTGCGGGTTAAATTCAAGGCCAATGTACCTGTAATTTGATTGTAGTGTGGAGAAGGTGGTCTCTGTACCTGCGACTGTGCGGCTGGGGTTCAGAATGTCATCGGCGTAGGCTATCATTGTAATGTCTATGCCACGAGCTATGCATGTTGTCTCAATAGTAGACTGTGGTTCAATAATACAATTATTAAAGGCACAAGTAGATGTGACTGATCCTTGTCGAGCACCCTTTTTTACTGGGATTATGGGATACCCTCGGTAGGACAGCATCACGTCTGGTGTATATTCAGTGAGGACTCGACCATGGCCAGGAAGTAGGAGTTCAGCCTGTAGGTGGTCGTACATGTCTTTAATGGGTAGTAGGATGTCCTTTTGTACACCTCTCTTTCCCATATCCAGAATGAGTTGGTCACGGACAAGTGAGTCGTAGGCACGGCAGACGTCATGTAGACCTATAACAATAGACTCTTTTGATTCATCAACGCCAATCAAGACTGAAGCCAAAGCAGAAATGGCGTGGCCGCAACCAAGACCCCTCTGGAACCCAAACTGGGAGGGGGGAGTCCAGCATTTTTCGTGGGTTTCATCAGTTACCAAAAGTTTGAAGACTTTGCAAAACGTTGGCGCCACTGTGATCGATCTAAACAAAGCGCATACCAAAGTACTTTTTCCATTCTCCGGGACTGGCCTAAGCGACCCAGTACTGGATGCTGATGGTACGAGTCCAGTAGTGAAGATCATCTGAAAGAGAAGAGTTAGGTGTCCCATGAAAGTTGGGCTGCAACGGCTAAGGTGAAGGGTGGATACACGGTCAATGCCAGCCGACTTCTTCTTTTTCAACCGTCGAACCGCGGCGCAACCTGTGATTGGGTAACTATGAAATCTGTATCTGGAATTGATGAGAGGAGGGATGAAAGCTTTTCTTGAACAGAAATGTTAAGATCCTGTTTTGGGGCTGAAAACTCATCAAGGTAATAGTTTATCCATGTTAAAGATGGGATATCTGACTCGGGAAACCCTGACTCCTTCTTATCAAACATTTTCCATAACTGATTTGGATTTTTAATTACTTTTACAGAAAGCTCAGATTTCAGCTGCGCGCGGTGACAAGCAACGTACTTTGAAAACTTACATTTCGTTGCAATTCTGGTTCTTTTCCTGAATTCTGAGCTCAGCCTTCTGCATTCTTTCCATTTCTTTTATCAAGAACTAGCTCGGTCATAGGCGCATTGTGAGGAAGAGGTAGACAACTAACCCTTGTTTTTGGTTTTTGTCTGGCACGTGATCCTAATGCTCCCTGAAATTCAACAACTAGAAGAGCCGGGGTTAGTTTGGCGTACTAAATATTAAGACGTAGCCGCGCATTTCTTTCATCACGATGAGAGAATTTCATAAGTAGGTCAAACGGTACGCGAATTTTTGACAGAACGAGATCACAAGAATCTTGAAACTTGTCTGCATGAATTTTATGCCAAACTAGAGCCTCATGCAACCTTTGATTGAAAATTGGTAAATATATTGTCGTAGAAAACAGGGAAGGCCTACGGATAATGTATTGAACTGGGAAATGATCCTAAGTAAACCCATTTGAAATGACAAGATCACCACCTACTGGCAAAGAAATAGAGCTTGTCTAGAGCTGGTCCAGATTGGATGTAAAACCAGATTGCTGAATATACGAAAAGTCCTGGTTCTTCCGGTGAATAGTAAAACGGTTCTCAAGTATCCCTATTAGAACGCAACGACTATTTTGGGCACTAATATCAACTTCTAAATTACAGTTAAAGTCACCCACGATTATGCACTCAAGGGACTCGTGTTCGGCTTCTTTAAGGCAACGGGCTAGTTTGGCAGCACTTATAGCAAAAGCACTATCAGATTTGTCGTCACGGTAATCAGTTGGAAGGTACGCATTTATAACTAGCAGGTTATCTAGTCTAGTTGCAAGAAAATTGTCACTGTTCTCGTATACTTCGCACGCGAGACAATTGCTAACCAACGTGGCAATAACGCCAGACGGACGGCCCCACGGAGATGAACGTTTTGCAGGCACGGAGAACGCAGATTAGGACGACCAGAGATTTAGTAGGTTTGGGCCAGCTTCTGTGATGAAATGTTCTTGCAGGCATATCCTATTATATTTATTCAAAAACTGGTCAACCACAAGAGACCGCTCGGAAAAGATTCTGTTTATATTCCAAGAAATTAGTGAAATTTTAGAGATTTTGTTATTCAGCATATTAATGAGTTGCCTTTTGTTGGTTTTTTGGACACTTCAAATTATTGCAGGTATGACCCGCTTTCTTGCAGGAAACGCAAAACATAGCACGAGTACACTTTTCTGCATAGTTCGTTTTGGAGACGTGGTCAGACGCGCCACATCTGGAGCAGAGAGGGCTATTAGTGCACTCGGCAGCTAGGTCACCTTGGTTGTGGCACGAGTAGCAAGGACGGGGTAAGAAATGGAATTCTTCAGTGCGCAGTTTTTCGTAATAGATCTTCACAGAGTCCTTAAGAAATTTATCCAAATCCGATCGACAGCTGAAAAATACTTTGAACGTACGGAAACTGCCAATCTGTTCAGACTTCGTAGCTCTGGGGATCAGTGCAGTTAGCTCATCCGCCGATACGTCAGAGGGGACTCGTTTCACTACACCAATATAGTTAGGGCTCTTTATGGCAGCAGCCATCTGTGGCTGGTTGGTCTTGATTGACTCAACAATGGTTTCAGCTGTGTTTTTCGAGCGAACCACTAGTTTCCAGTCTGATTTGACTCTCCGTAATTCGGATATATCACTACTATCCGCACATACCGAATCTATTAATCTCTTCCTAGCACTCGGGGTATCAAGCGACTCGGTCAGATTTTTCAGTACGATTGCATAGGAGGGCTTATCAGGCTGGTTTGAAGCACTTGGCCATTCGATGGGTTTGTTGGCCTTAATAGCAAAATGGTTCTTAATAACTCTTATTCTTAATAACTCTTATAATGGTTCTTAATAGCAATAATGGACAATTCATTCACCTTAATAGCAACGGTTGCTGCAGTAGCTTCACTAGTAGTTGGGACTGAGCAGGGAGAATCAATAACAAAGGTCGGCAATTTGGTCTTCTTGGCGTGAGCTTGGTGAATCCATCTGCAAATTTTCGTAAAATTCTCTTCATCTTTTGCGTGAATTTTAAAGCATGTTGTACACTGCATTAGTTTATGGAAGAATTCTTTGGCTTTCAGAATTTCTTCTGGCGGGAAAAAGCTGACGCCTGTATCAACTATTCCCTCCAGTTTTTCTCCTCCTTCCATACTAACTACGGCTTATGAAGTTCAACACAGCATTCAAGAATAATTTGTCCTCTATTTCCGTTGACATCCCGAAAACAACATGTTACTATCGACGCACCTTAATAAAAAGTTGAATATTGCTTATAAGTTTTGCGTAATAATATCTTCTATTGGCAACTTCTAATCGGCAAAACTGACCTAAATTAATTGTTCCCAGGGGAAATCACAGCGGTCAAAATAACCAAACCATAGATAAGCTGATTATAAAAAGTCTTCAAATAAGTGTCCACTGGGAAATTACTCACAATGTAAAACAGGGTTTTGTCCAAAAAAGAGTTCTTTACACCATAAGCACTAGATCAAGACTCGATATAGACTTGATCAAGACTTATGTATATACGTTCTCCGGAGCACTTGCATCTCCGTCAGGCTTTGTATAACGGTTGAGATAGGGGATGATTCTACTGTATATTATTTAAATATAGTGGTTATTCCTGTGTCGTCGTCAGCAAAAGAAGTATCATAAACTTTTTGAAGATAAAACCTCATAGTGTCGACATATAGCAAACAAACCAAAGGACATTGAACAGAGTCTTTTGGTACTCCACAATTTAATAGATACAAGGATGAATAGGTGAAATAGAATTGTTTGATATAAGATGTTAATAAACGGGAGGATTTGCGGACTGCCACAGGAGAGTCACGAAATTTATTTTAGGTGGAAAAACTTTTCTGAGGAGAAAGAGGGAACATTCAGAAACAAAAAACAAAGAGTCCTGCGGAAAAATTAGACTGTTATGGAAACATATTTTGACGATCTTAAGATACATCGGTGAGGCTGAGGGTGGGGGAGGCAGGATTTGGTACAAAAAAACACCCTCCCTCTGCACACGTGCCTAGCAATTATAATTTTATTTCCTTCGCTTCTTCTGCTTATACAAGTCATTATGGTTGCAGCAATTGCTGCAACTTAGTGAAGAACTAACCACGCCCCATATTAATAAAAAAGAAAAAAAAAATTAAAAACGCATTTTGAAAAAAAGTGTGTAGTGAGAAAAATTTCGATTAATCTTTCGAAAAAGAATGTTGGTTCTTTCGAAAAGAAAAATGTTTCGATTAATCTTTACGGTAAAAGTGCGAAAACAAACTTAAGGTAATCCAGAAAAGACCCTGAAATCCATCGAAAATGGTGTTAGATAGACGTGAAAAAATGCACCATTGGAATCAGCATAGTCAAAACGCTCTGTACAGGAGAAATACAGCCCCGTAGCTTAAACGACAAGAAAAATCATTTTTTACATGGGAATCACTGACGTGTTTCCTTTTTTCTTTTTCTTTTCCCCGGGAGTGATCATATCAAACCAGTTGTCCTAGAAAGTTAGGAGAGGGCTCGTTTGAAATGAAACCACTATATCTAGCGCCCTTTTTAGGTAAAAGAGATCGAGCACAAGAAGGTAGCATTTTCTGTCATTTTGTGCCAACAAACATAAATTTTTGTCCAAAGAGGTCCACTACTACTACTACTAATAATAACTCACCGCAGCACCAAGCCGCCTGAAGCCAACCCTAAACAAGAGGTTTCGAGCACCCCAAATTAATAAACCATAGCAGAGAGGCGTATTCTGCTATTTTCTGCTAATCATAAATTTTTGCCAAAAGAGGATGTAAATGCCAGAGAATGGAAATTACAAGATAGCCAATCGATTGTTAATGGTCTAGAACCCTAAAAAGTGGTTTCGAATCCCCCACTTGGACAAACCACAGCAGAGTCGCGTTTTCGGCTTTTTGTGCCGTAAAACTTAAATTTTTACCAAAAGAGGGTGTAAAAGAGAATGGAAATTATAAGACAGCCAATTAATTGTTCATGGTCTAGAACCCTAAAAAGAGGTTTCGAGTCCCCCACCTGGACGCACTACAGCAGAGTCGCGTTTTCTGCTGTTTTGTGCCACAAAACAACAAATTTTGCCCAAAGAGGGTTATATTACCAAAGAAGGGGAATCCTGAGCTAGCCAATAGTTTTGCATCGTCGAAAATCCTATTATGAGTTTTTTGAGCCTCCCATCTTGACAAACCATAGCAAAATCGTATTTTCTATCATTTTGTGTCACTAAACCTCCATTTTTGCCCGAAAAGGGTGAAAATACAGGGAATAAATCAATTTTGCACTGAAAACTGAGGTTGCTTGAGTTTTTTAGTCAATCATAACTGTACACTAAAAGTTATCGATATCGTGTTCGCTGAAAGACTATTGCAAATCAGTTTTTGTTTTCTGCAAGCTATTTATAGAATTGTCTGCTCCAAAAAGAGTATCCTGTGTTTTTCTGGTTTTTTTTGGAGGAGGATAGTTTCGTGTTTTCAGTGAAGTGCTAGTTCTTAAAATTCTATAGATATTAGAAAATATCACGAGTCAGTTTATTTCAGCTAGTTTTGTTGATATATCTTGCGTAATCGGTAAAGCCGTAATTTTTGTACGTTTTAAGTTTCAACTTCGCTCTTTACTTCGGTAAGAAAAACTTTTTTTATTATTATTTAATAACAGGAGAGAGCGAACCTTAAATGCTAACCTGACTTGGGCCAACATATAAATGAGATACGCCACCCTCAAACTTAAATATCCACTTGCTCAATCGAAAATATATTAGACTCGAAAGAGTACGCTTAGTACCGAAATACTACAATAGAAACGTGAAGCTTTAGCACAAAGACGATGGGGTTGAAGGTAAGGGGACGGCGATCCCTCTCCCGTGCAATTATTTATGATAACTTACGATTCAAATATATCGAAAATGAATAGAAACAAATAATTAAAACAAAACTTATTTCGAGATGAAAGTAAAGAACGAGGCTGGAGATTAAAGGAAGAGAAAAAATCCTAAATATTAAAACGGCTGATACCCCACTCAACGGCTGCCCCGCTCTTTAAGATAGTCTTTAACATGTGATATACTGAGAGTATACCCTAGGAATCAATAGATTTCGCCAGTTGGTGGCATTTTTTTTTCTGTTTTTTTTTTGCCCTTTTTACAAAATTTCTAAACCGAAAATTCTAATTTGTAAAGCAATCACACCTAAATGAAAGCCAAAACTTTAAAATTATTCTTTCATTTTCAAAAGGGTTTTTCTTGATGTAAGAAAACATCAACGGTGACAGGCTATACAGATTATGCAAATTTAACACTTTGGAAATTGCAATGTTTCTATATAAGTTGGCACATACTGTAACAAGGAATTCACACGATGAAGAATTCAGCAGTCTAATGGAATAAATACTAATGAATCGAAGACCTGCTTCATTGATTTATGTGCTGGAGTTTGCCGTATAATCTATAAACAAATTTGCTAGCAATAGCCATGGCCTAGGAGTAACGAAATTGATATTTAAGGTTAGAAATGATGTTACGTCAGAGTTTGATAAAGCTAAGATTGGAGATCCCACCGTCAGATCACATGCCAGAAGCGAATGATGAAAAGCTAATTAAACGTCAACGTAGCCGAGGAGGAACGCGGAGAGAGAGAAAAAAGAAAAAAGAGGGGGAGAGCGAAACTGAAGTAGAGAGAGGGAAACGCAGAAAAAGGTGGAAAGAGGATGGAGAGAAAAAGAGGGGAAAGGAGAAAGAGAAAGGTAGTCAAGAATCTTACAGAAAAGGTAATGGGTCTGATAAGAAAAAGAAGGATTCATCTTATTTTTTAAGTATTTTTCTTCATAAATTTCCCTCTAACGGAGTTAAGTAAATTTATTCCGACTCCTTTTGAGGTAAGTGTATGTTAACACGATATAAACAAAAACTTTCGTCCCGGAGTTCAGATAGAATCAACAATGTTTGAATCCAGCATGAAATTAGCAAAACTTCAAGTTATTATGGGCTATTCCGAAAGGGGAAGTTAATAACAGGAGAGTGATGGTTATTCTCAAAGACTATTTCTAAAATAAGATTAGGGTATTACATTCTCTTTTGAGATGAGAATGAATAAAGGCAATAATAGAGAGCTTCGAAAATGAAATGTCGTGTTATTTAGATGACCTGAGAGTTGAATAGGGAAGTCAATATTGAAAGATTAACTTTGACAGGAGTCTATTCAGCTCACAAAATAAAATAAAAGAGTCTCATATAGTCTTACAATATGACTAGAACCAAAGTTGTTTCAGGCAAACAAACATTCATCATCTATTTGAATTATTCAGCTTAAATGCAAAGCAATTGGTACAAGGTGGCACAGAGGGGAAGAAGCTTGCAGGCACTTTGAGCTCCCCCCCCCCAAACCTCACCCGAAAAAGCTAGCACAGATCTTTTACACAGTTGACAATCCTTAATTCCTGAAAAGGACTGATCTTACTAATTGAAATTCCTGGATAAAGACCTACATTTTAAGCTCATATTCGGTTTACCAATTTCGTTGTCACACATCTTCGCCGTCAATTTTTGCTAATCTTGCTAAAAATATGTAGGCCTATTTTTATATAGTTTTTTTAGTTATTTGGTTTTTAGTTAATATTTGGCTAATAAAGCTACTTTTTTGCTAGTGTGGCAAATAAAGTTAGCTGATAAGACTTTTCAGCCAATATTTGGTTTTCAAATTTCGCTTTCTAGCACAATTTCACGGACTTTCGGCTAATACTTTTTTAGCTAGTTGATTTTAGTTAATGTTTGTCTAACAAAACTAGTTTTTACCTAATAAATTTAGCTAATAATTTTAAGAAAATTTGGACAATAAAAAAAACTTTCATGCATAGTTAGAATCTTTATGCAACTAAAAGCCAGAAAACTTAGCCATTTCTGGGAACTGAAAAACCCTTGTATTTGCAACAATTTAAGTGGAAATGCGTCTTAAAATACTGGTAAAAGCTTCCGGTTCGGAGTTCAACAAGAAATTTCTGTAAGACTGTCTAAACAACGCTATATTGGTCACAGTTTGAACCGTTAAAAAATATTATATTACCTCAAAATGTTTTCTGAGTCCCCCAAACAGTTGTCTATTTATGTTATGTCAAAACAAAAAAAAATCGACTTGTCCTTCATTAATTAAAAACCTAGTCTAAACGTCTTAAATTATTTTTAAAAAGCTAGTACAATAAACCAATTTGCTGAATGAACAGTGAGCAATGGAATAAACTTGAACATCTTACGTTCAAATGTTGTGTCGTGTTACGTATAATCTGGAAGGCAGTTGGACCAAAAAAATTAACCAAAAATGGACCAAAAAAATGTTGTGTCAGGTTACGTACAATATGGAAGGCAGTTGGACCAAAACAATTAACCAAAAATGGACCAAAAAAAATGTTGTGTCATGTTACGTACAATATGGAAGGCAGTTGGACCAAAAAAATTAACCAAAAATAGACTAAAAATGAACAAAAAAAAAAATGTTGTGTCATGTTACGTACAATATGGAAGGCAGTTGGACCAAAATTACAAGGGAAGATGCCTGCAAATATAACTCCCTGCCTTGCTTCCCAAAGGTGATATTGGAACATAGCTCTTTTATTATTACTATTATTATTTATTTTTACATTTTTCTTAATGCTGACGTGTGGTTAATGTTCCTGGGCGAAGTTAGGATTGTGTGTTTTATTGTTTACCGTGCATGGCACTTTGCACCGGCTTGGCTTTCGACGCAACAGTGGGTGACTGCCTGTCATTTTCCTTTTAGTGTCTGCTTGGTGTTTTCTATATTTGTTTCTTGTTGTTTTTTTTTGTCCTGCATTCCCGGCTATAAGTAAATGATGTTGTATGTTCTCTCGTTGTTTGTTGATTTTACGTGAATGAATATCTATTAATCTATTTATCTATCAGTTCTAAATACCATTAATTAGACTAGTAACTGTTCATTATTTATTAATTAAAAAAACAAGCTTTGCTAGGGAAGTAGAGAGCAAAGTTTAAACTTAAGACGAACATAAATCACTACTTTGCGCATTACACCCATGTAGAAAATTGATTGAAAACACAAAATCGAAATTAAGAAAAAGGATTTGTAAAATCATTTGTTCTGCTCGTTCTTATTTATTTTATATTTAATGTGCACAATAAACCTTAGAAAAACATCTTCATTTAATTTAGGCGATGAAAATTATATGATTTTTTAAATACGGCATTAATTACAGGTTTTACTTCCTACCCCCCTTAAACTTTCCCGCAGCATATGTGTAACTTAGTCACATAACTAAAAAAGCCAAAGGATGTTTGTCATCGGTATCATTGAGAATTTGCACATAAGAAATTCAATTATTTCCATGAAAAATGGAAACAGATAAATGACGGTTTTATTAGGCAGTTTTTTTCAAAATTCATTTTATAGTTTTCGCTCACTAAGGGACCCGGGAAGGAGAGAACACAATAGGGGAGTTCTTACGCCTCCAATTTCAACCGAGTATATTATAGTGGTGTCCTTATGATGCTTCCTAAACGTTCCACTCCATAAGGTGCCATGCAGCAGTTTACAATGGGACTATTAAGAAGAACTTATAAAAGGTAGGTAGAGAGAGACAATAGCACCTAAATGAGCCATTAAACATGTTTCTGTGATCTTGCAGTAAGCTGACAGACTTGGCAGAAAAAAATAGAAATAAATAATGAAATACGTTACATATTAATTAAGCCCAAAACGCGATATTCCTCCTTGTTCAAGATGGCTCAAAGCCTCAAAGGCTCAAAGGCTCAAAGCCTCCAGTTGAGGATTTTAGACCGTCACGAATCTATTAACCTTCTTAGAATTTGCATTTCCCATCATTTTGACCTTTTTTGGGCAAAACTGACATTTCTGGCAGAAAACGCAACTTTCCTGTGGCACGAATTTTTTTGTTACTTAAAAAAGTCATCATGTGATGTATACTTTTTGTTGAAATCACAGAGGTGCCTTATGACTTCCTTGTAATAAATCCTTGGTTATTACATCCTTGGTTATAATCCTTGGTTTTTCTTCCTTGTAATAAATCCTTTGTTATTACATCCTTGGTTATAATCCTTGGTTTTTCTTCCTTGTAATAAATCCTTCCTTGATTAGTGGAAGAAAAAAGGGGCAAAGTATTGCTCCCACAAAAGAATGACTAATAAAAAGGGCTGAAAAATCCTTATCCGGAAAAAAATCCGATTTTCGTGGAAAAAAGTTGTCCGATTTGTCCGATTTGGAAAGCAATTCCATAAGGTCTGGGAAGTCATGCATTGTAACTTGACTGTTTTTGGAAAATTAAAATTTTTAAATCACAGTTATCTCTATTTTACTTGAGTCCCAAATCACTCGAGTCCGCTTATTTTAATTATTTTACATATTTTTTTAAGCACGGCTAGATTACGAAGTTTTTAAAATTATAGATATTTGCGTCACATGCGATGTGTCACCTCGAGTTTGTAACAGTCAGTTTGAGCGAGAATAAGTTTTAACAAACCTTTTTAACGCAGTACAGGGCAAGGGTACCAGCAAGGAAGGACATTTCATTGCCCACCTCGCGATAGACGACAAGAAACGTTCAGAAAGCGTTTTGTTTCATGGCAGCCATACGGTAAATTTCATCTCGTTACAGATGCTTGCGGTACATGCCATGAGTCATTTCGAGTTTATCACGGAAAAATTTAAAGAAAATGAGTTTCGATAAACCTTTTTAAAGCAGTTTGGGGCAAACACACCCACAAGGAAGGGTAAACATCTTCAATGCCCCCCTCCCACACCATACAAGACCAGAAACGTGAAAAAAGCGCGCAATTTTTTGATATTCAGAAATTTTGACACTTTTCTTCCAAAAAACATTTTTCATTCAAAACCAGAGGCCTCCTCCGTTGAAAATTTTTTGGCAGAGACCCTTAGTCGTGTGTATCTTTTAAGCCTACTATTTTCCCAAATTTTTTCTACCTTTAAGTGAATCACGTCAGTAAAATCTGCCAACGAATCTACTTAATTACACGTTTATAACACTTTTGGCTCTGAATCCTAATTCTGGTCCATTCCATCTCTTCAATTATCATCCTTAAAAACAAATTCGCTACATTACTGAACTAGAAAAAGGAAAAAAAGGCTATTCTTTGGAGCGAAAAGACTGAAAATTAAATAAACCGCTCAGCTCCGGGAATAGTTCTCGGTTTGTACATATTTATCAGTCGAGAAATCCTAGTCTCTAGCGAAGCAAATTTAAAGCCTCGGGACGCATTTGGCATTGATAGATGTTTATGAGCGTCTTTGAGAATAGGCAACGGCGGATCTTTACATGACTGCTTTATGTCGGTCTTGAATGGGAAGATGAAAATCTCGGCATTCCCATTTTTGTAGGAATGGAGTAAGAAAAATAATTTATATTGATCATTCTGATATTTGTTCATCCATTTCTGCGTTTTGAACTCATGTTTTTCGGGATGATAAAATAGGAATGCGCTATGCTGAAATAGTTGCAAAGCATTGAAAAAGTAATTGGTGCGCTTTAGCTAAATTATATTCATATTTTTGTGACCATACCGTTTTACTCTGCTATTCGCTAATGATTTGCTGGTGGTCCGCCATGCCTATTTTCGTTACAGTAAATCTTTGCTTCATTTACTTTGACGTTATCTTAACAGGAAAATGATTGCCAAATATGGGGCTACAATACTATTATTTCGTTTGAGAAGGAATCGGAGAAGCTGTCAAAATATGTTTTTCTTCTCATTTTAATTTACAAATTTTTAAAATTTTCTTTTTGGTTTAATTTACATTTTGAATTTAAAAATGTAAGTTAAATAACAGAAAACACTGAAGAATCAAGAGAAAGAGAAAACCGCTTTCCTTGTTTTTTTTTGCAATTAGTTAGGCAATCACTAAAATCGGTAATCAACTATCGGCAAGTAACTATAGTTGATTTAATTTTTTAATTAAAATGCTGTTTTAATTTTTCATAGATGCAGGCAAAAGGATATGAAATCTAAAATTAACTACTAACTGCTTTTTTTTAATTCAAATATATAAAATTCACTAAGCTTTATTTTATCCATAAAAAGATATTAGCATATAAAAAAGGAATAAGATTTATTGAAGTGCCCAAGATTTTGCAGGCTTTTTGGTTGCTTCAGACAAAAGGTTTTATTAATTATGTCACAAAACTAAGGGCACAAAAGGTATCAGATTTACTAGTTTTTTGTTTTTTTGTTTTTTTTTTATCAAACCTGCAAAAATCGCAAATAAGGAATCAAATTCGCAACCAAGAAATTAAGTCTAATTCCTCTTCAAAAGTAAAAAGATACTTTAAGTCAAAGTCTTTAGTGGAAAATGTAAGTAAACCCAAAACTAACAACATTCCAAGCAATGAGAAAAAATAAAACAATTTCAATAATCTAATAAAAATGATGAAAAGCTTCCAAAGCACGTTCCAACAAGTTCTTGGAAAATTGCTGATCTCAATAGAGCTTTGAAAACTGCACTGTTTTCACCTCGGCAAATAAGAAAAAAATAGATAACATCAGCAAAATGTTCCAGCATTTCTAGTTCTCCAAGAGAAGAAAAAAAGAAAAGAGAAAATCAGGACCTACCAAATGCAGACGCCCCAAAACCAGAATAAAAATCTAATAAAAGTTTTAGTATATCGAATATCAGCATAATTTACCTGCAAAACAGTAGCTGGTGCCTACAAACAAAACTTTTTCTATCAAATCCGGGATTATGGAATCCATAAAATCTGGGTCTATGAGTTAAATTTTCTAAATTCTTACAAATCATGGAAATACGGAAAAACTAAGCTCATGTCAGTAAATTTTGGAGGTAGAATCTGCATTCTTTTTTCTTATTTGTTTTTTCTTTTTTTCTTTAAATAACTACAGGAAAACTGGCAAATGTTAGTGAATATACTCTTATGACTAGTATCTTTTATAACTATACTCATTTATATTTCATACTATTTCTGATAATAAGAATATATACTATAAAAATGTGTTTGACCCATTACCGTGCTAAGCATAAAAGATATGTTCCAAGAAACTCTGACTCTGGAAAGGTAATATTTAAATTTAAAAGTGCTTTAAAATGTTGAGCCATGTCAATCTTGTTTATTGGTTTTGAATGAGTTTTAAGATAAGCACAGCTTACCCTTCCCTCTCTTAAGCTGACCGTACCCCTGGTCATGAATAGAGTTTTAGTCAAATTTAGATTTCTGAGGTGGAAAAAGAACTCAAAAAAGAATATTTGGGGTATATCTTTTACGATTTGTTTGACCGAAAAGTAGCCTTCTATTAGATACATTACAATACCAGATCACTAGGTCTCAAATTCATCCTTAGAAAAAGGTTTTACTTGGGAAATTGTTTGACTATTTTAAGTTTAAAAAAAGTTTTAATATTTTAAACATTCAAAGCATCGATATTTTTAATAAGTAGGTTTACAAATTTGTGAGGAGGTATTTCATCACATCCAGTAGCACACCACATCTATAGAGGATCAGGGAGCTCAGTTCCCAACAACATGTGGTAAAACGTCGGTTTTAAATTCAATGGTTGCACCTTTATCACGGCGAATTCTTTTCTTTGTGGAATGTATGTCAGAGAGGGGAGTCAGATCAATTCAAAGAGAATCGAATAGCTCCACCTTCTAGAACCTGATTGGCTTTTCCTGCAATTCTTTAAGCCATTCAAAGGATCGCAAGTTCTGAGTCAAAATATTTTGACTGAGTCACTTTACTGAAAAAATTCAAATGAATTTACTGAAAAAAATATCCATCGTCAGTTTAATATACATATGCTCATATTTATTCCTTAAAATCTGAATTAATTTTTTATTTCTTAAAGTTATAAAAGTGGAAACATTAAAAGAATTTTTTCAGTAAAGTAGGCCTACAAATTATATTCTGGCTTTTATTAAGCATAGGGCTTAAAACCCTACTCATATTAATTTCTACTCGTTTTGAGTTTGACTTATTTTAATTTCTGTTTGTTTTGGGTTTCATTTATTTATTGATACTGATTTATGGTAGTTGCATGCTTGGTAGATTATTTGATTATAATTTTGTTTATTTTTCATTGAATGGAGTTCTTAACTTCTTTTTTTTAAACTTATTTTGTGCAAAAAGTTTTTTTGATTAATTTCTGTTCGTTTTATATTGATATAGTCTTTTTCAGAGAGAAAGTCTGAGCCTCTTCTGAAGTTAAACAACCATTCCCTCAATAAAAACCATTAATACCCCCTGGGCATAACTTGCAACCCTTGCCCCTAATCTCTAGGGTTTGTTTCAACCCCAAAAGTCTTGTTATATGATATTTAGACTATTTTGAATAGAATAGCTATATCAAAATTTTTATTAGACGCATTTCGGGACAATATGACGTGTATGTAGGGGGAGAGCGTAGCTGCCCTCTGATCACTATGACTCTTAAAAAGAGCACTAAAGCGTCTGATTACCAATCCAATGAGCCCTCTTTGAAGTTTATATGACCAAACTTTGTATAAAAACCCTATATGTTCCCAGGGCAAAAATTACAACCCTTGCCCTGAGGGCTGGGGGGACTTGTTATCCTCAAAGACATAATTTCTAACAAAATTGCTTAACAAAATGGCTATATCAAAATTTTGATTGGAAGTGTTTGGGGAAATGATAGGCGTGGAAGGAGACATTTGCCCTCTGATCACTTTCGACTAATAAAAAATGCACTATACCTCTCAATGTTAAATTGAGTGGGCCTGTTTTGATAATTATGTTGCAAAAATGACAATTAAAAAGTTGAATGTCCTAACGGCATAAGTTACGACCCTTGTCTTGAGGGCTATGGGGCGAGGATTGTCACCCTCAAAGACGTAATTTACAGAACTTTCAACTATGTTGAACAAAATGACCATATCAAAATGTTGATTGAAAATGTTTCGGGAAATGATGGGCGTGAGGGGGGGGGCTATTCTCCCTCTGATTACTTTCGACTATTAAAAAGGGCAATAGCCCCCTCAGTTTCCAATCGAAAGAGCCTTTTTGAAGTTTTTACGACAGAACTTTCTTTATGACATTATATGCCCCCAGGGCATAAACTTACAACCTTAGCCCTGAGGCCTGTGGGGGTCGTCATACTCAAAAACAAAATTTCCGGACCCTTCAACTACGTTCAACAAAATTTCTATATCAAAATGTTGATCGGAAGTGTTTGGGGAAATAATGGGTATGGGTGGAGCATTTGCCCTCCAATCGTTTTTGACTATCAATAAGGGCACTAGCCCTCTCAATTCCCAATTGAATGAGTCCTTTTTGAAGTTTCTACGACAACGCTGGCAAACACCTAATTTCCAGAACTTTCAAATACGTTGAACAAAATGTCTATCTCAAAATTTTGATTGGATATGGTTGGGGAAATGGTTGGCGTGAAAGGGGCGTTAGTTGCCCTCCAATCACTTTCGAATATTAAATAGGGATCTAGCAATTTCAATTTTAAATCAAATGAGCCCTTTTTGAAGTTTGTACAACAACACTTTCTATAAAACCTCATATGCCTCCAGGGCATAACTTACAACCCTTGCGCCGAGGGCTGTGGGGGGAGTGTCATCCTCAAAGACTTAATTTCCGGACTTTTCAACTACGTTGAACAAAATGTCTATCTCAAAATTTTTTTTATGTTTTTGGGGAAATGGTAGGCGTAGGAGGGGTGTTAGTTTTCCGCCAATCACTTTTGACTATTAAAAGGGCACTAGCCCTTCGAAGTTTAAACGTTTCTATGACAACGCTCTCTATAAGAACCTTATATGCCCACAAGGCATAACTTACGACCCTTGCCCTGACGGGTGGGGGGGGATATCATCCTTAAACACATAATATCTAGAACTTTCAACTACGTTGAAAAAAATGGCTATCTCCAAATTTTGATTGGATGTGTTTGGGGAAATGGTGGGCGTGAGGGGGAGGTTAGTTGTATTCCAATCAGTTTCGACTAGCCTATTAAGAAGGGCACTAGTCCTTTAAATTTCCAATTGACTGAGCCTTTTTTGAAGTTTCTACGACAACATTTTCTACAAAAAACCTTATATGCCCCATGGGCATATCTTGCAACCATTACCTTGAAGGCTGTGGGGGGGAGGGGGGGGTTGTCCTACTCAAAAGCCAAATTTGCAGAACTTTCATCTACGTTGAACAAAATAGCTATCTCAAAATTTTGATTGGATGTGTTTGGGGAAATTGTGGGCATGAGAGGGGGGTTAGTTGCCCTCCAATCACTTTCGACTATTAAAAAAGGAACTATCTTTTTTCAATTTCTAATCGAAGGAGCCCTTTTTGAAGTTTCTACGAAAACACTTTCTATAAAAAACCTTAAATACCCCCAGGGCATAACTTACAACCCTTGCCCTGAGGGATTTGGGGGGTTTGTCATCCTCAAAATCATAATTTCCAGAACTTTCATCTAGGTTGAAGAAAATGCCTATCTCAATATTTTAATTGGATGTGTTTAGGGAAATGGTGGGCGTGAGAGGGGGGTTAGTTACCCTTCAATCCCATGCGACTCAAAAAGGGGACTAGCCGTTTCAATTTCCAATCAAATGAGCTTTTTTTGAAGTTTCTACGACAAGACTTTCTATAAAAACCTTATATACCCCCAGGGTATAAGTTACAACCCATGCCCTGAGGGCTCTGAGGGGGTTATCATCCTAAAAGACCTAATTTCCAGAATTTTTAACTACGTTGAAAAAAATGAATATCTCAAAATTTTGATTTTATGTGTTTGGGGAAATGGTCAGCGTGACATGGGGTTTAGTTACCCTCCAATTACTTTCAACTATTAAAAATGGCACTAGCCCTTTCAATTTCCAATCGAGTGAGTCCTTTTTTGAAGTTTTACGACAACGCTTTCTATAAAAACCTTATATGCCCCAGGGCATAACTTACAAAACCTTGCCCTGAGGGCTGTAGGGGGACTTTCATCCTCAAAGACACAATTTCTGGATCTTTTAACAACGTTGAACAAAATGTCTATATCAAATTTTTTATTGGGCGTGTTTGGGAAAATGATGGGTGTGAGAGGGGGGTTAGTTAAAAAGGCCACTAGCCCTTTGAATTCCTAATCGAATGAGCCCTTTTTAAAGTTTCTACAAAAACAATTTCTATAAAAAACCTTATATGCCCCCAGGACATAACTTGAAACCCTTGCCTTGAGGGGTTTGGGGGGTTTGTCATCATCAAAGACCTAATTTCCAGAACTTTCAACTACGTTGAACGAAATGGCTATCTCAAAATTTTGATTGGATGTGTTTGGGGAAATGGTGGGCGTGAGAAGGGGTTTATTTGCCCTCCAATCACTTTCGACCCTTAAAAAGGGTACTAGCCCTTTGAATTTCCAATCGAATGAGCCCTTTTTTAAGTTTCTACTACAAAGCTTTCAATAAAAACCTTATATGCCCCCAGGGCATAACTTATAACCCTTGCCCTGAAGACTGGGGGGGGGGTATCCTGCTCAAAGATATAATTTCCAGAACTTTCAACTGTGTTGAACCAAATAGCTATCTTAAGATTTTGATTGGTTGTATTTGGGGAAATAGTGGGCGTGGAAGGGGTGTTAGTTGCCTTCCAATCACTTTCGACTATTAAAAAGGGCACTAGCCATTTCAATTTTCAATCGAATGAGCCCTTTTTGAAGTTTCTACGCCAACGCTTTCTATAAAACCTTATATGTTTCCAGGGCATAACTTACAACCCTTGCATTGAGGGGTGTGGGGGGGGGGTTGTCATCCTCAGAAGCCTAAGGTCAAGAATTTTCATGCACGCTTCACAAAGCGGCTGATTCAACGTATTGAATGTAAGTGTTTGGGATTATGGTGGATATAAGAGTGGGGTCAGTTTCACTGATGTCATTACTAACTATTAAAAAGGGCACTAGCCCTTTGAATTTCTAATCGAATACGCCCTTTTTGAAGTTTCTACGATAAAACTTTCTATAAATGCCCCCAGGGCATAGCTTACAACCCTTGCCGTGAGGGCTGTGGGGGGAGTATCCTCCTCAAAAACATAATTTATATCTGGAAGTCAATTACGATGAACAAAAGGGCTATCTCAAAATTTTGATTGGATGTGTTTGGGGAAATGGTGTGCGTGGAAGGGGTGTTAGTTGCCTTCCAATCACTTTCGACTATTGTAAAGGGCACTAGCCATTCCAATTTCCAGTCGAATGAGCCCTTTTCAAAGCTTCTACGACAACTCCTTCGATACAAAGTGCCCTGGTCTGGAAAAAAAATAATAATAATACATTGTGCCAACATCTTTCTTTACTTAGGCAGCGCTATTGCACCGCCTATGATAACCTACACCGATCACGACTTATAAGCCATTTGCTTATAACATACAGAAAATCTTCCCGGATATAACCTCACACTTTGAATCTCCCTTGGACAAAAATTATTCTATTGCCACCTAAGGTCGCCACACTCGGTATAGGCTGGGAAAGGGGTATCCCACGGATGCAACCAAACGAGAATCTCTTATCTATACTCTAAAAATGGCACATCTCTTATCAGATATATCCATCCCAATATTCGAGAAGTAATTCCCTATAAGCAGAAAGATTGCAGGTAAACCTTCTGAACCTGAACCTAGGCTGGAAAAAATAAATAGACGCAGTAAACTGGAAAAAGACTTACTATTCAGTTCAAATACAAAAGTGGGTTAACTAAAAAATAGGCCGCAAAATGATACTGCAGCTTCCGAGCGGGAGGTTTCTCTTTGACATTGTTTCAAATTCGGGTCACTGCGACACGCAATAACTGCATGGAGTTACTCAATGAAATCGACTTCCAAAACTCGTCCAGAAGAATATCTGGCTCAGGGAAGACTCATCCTCTAATTAGCTGGCTTATTCATACAAGACGTAAAAAGATTCTCGCGGGAAAGAGAAAGAATACATTTAAAGGGAAATAATAGATCACGAGAAAAGATCATTTAGCTGAAAATTACCATCAGTATCAAAATCAGTATGAGAATACCATTTGGACCTACATTTCCCATCAGAAATAACCAGCGGGCATTTCAGGTTCAGAGAAATCATGACTGTTAGTTCTTAACGGTTTTAGTTAATGTACCCCGGTTATTATAAATTTCAGCTAAAAATCCTCAAAACCATTCAATACCAACAGATATTTGATTTGGGATGAATAGTGTGTTATCGCAGTTGCCGCTGCACATCGTGGTATAACATAGTAGAATTTATTTCTTGGATTTTAACACCGTCATTTCTTAACACGGAGCTAACACTGCCATTTCTTACCCCAGAGTAGGCATTACTTACCACCAGTAGTGCTAGAAGAAGGATCAACGGCTAAAACAGCAACTCTATGACCTTTCTTGGTCAATCTTTTCCCCATCTTTTCAAGAAACGTTGATTTTCCAGCTCCAGGAGATCCACTTATACCGATTCTAAAGCTTGTAGCTATCTCTCCTTTTTCCGATTCTAAGGATTTTTGGTGTTCAAGAACTAAAGATAGTAAAAGCTGTGCTTGAAGTTGTTTTATTGGGTGAGATGATTCGACCAGTGTTATTGACTGGAAAATTAAACGAAAATTAATAATTGAAATACATAAAATACACACACACACACAATATATATATATATATATATAGTACCAACGATATGGATGGGGGGCTAAATACCAAGACACAGGCACCTACGCTAAGACCTGGTAGGAGGAGAGCTGATATCCCTCTTCTATGCTATACACTGCAATAATAAAATTCTTGAGCCCAATAATTTTTTTATTTATGTTTTCAAAATTATTTCCAGTTCAACTGCATCCAAGTTCCTCCTCCCCTCGCCCATAATCCCTGGATGCAGCCCTATTTTAAATTCAAAAATCTACTGGGTTTTTTTTTTTTTTTTTCTCAAATTAACATTAGCAACCCAATTGCCGTGAAAAATATATTATACGTGTGTCACAGCGTGAAAAGTCTAAAATCTGATCTTTGTTATTTTCCTTTTAGATCTGCCAAGTACCTGCTCAAATTACCTGCTAAAATTACCACCATGAACACAAATTAGTTTAAAAATTCGGTGCTACTTGCTAACTGACCCAAAGCCTGAAACAAGCAAAAAATAACCTTAAGCCTGATCTTGAGGCATTATTGTTGATAATCATTTAACTCCATGTGATTTTAACAATATTGTTTATGAGGTAGCTTTTAAACTTGACATCATTAACCATATTACTATTAAACGAAATTGCATGCAATAAACGTACTAATATAGGGGGCAATTAACAAAACTTCAATATCAGAGACAGTAAAAATCGTTTCCAACATAAAACCTGCCCGAAATGAAACAAATATCATCTTAATTCAAACCAAGTTTTTTTTGTTGTTTTTTTTCTCATCATTCCTATTAAGTTTCACGAGAACTGGGCAGTATTCCGAGTAAAATGTATGAATCTATAAATTCCTTTCAAAACCATAGTTATTATGGACCTGTCAAGGACGTAATAAAACAAGATGGAAGAAACCAAAGAACTTTTAAATTAATTACATTCTTGTATCCCAGAGAAATCCAGCAATCTCCAGGGGAAATATCGAATATCATAGAAAACTGGTACAATTCCAAATTAAAATTGGGAACAGTTCTGGTTCTTAATACTCCTTTTTTGAATTAGTAAAAAAGTAGTTTGGGCTTTCCTTTCCGTAAAAAGTTTCTGAAGTATCCCCACCCCCTCCAGAGATATTAGATAAAAACACAGAAAATCGAATTAAGTATTAAATGTTCTTCCCAAATGTTTTGCCAGGTCTGGTTCTTAATACCAATTTAACACCATCGCGGGAGGATCCTCTATAGGAGGACAACTGCTGCAGGGCGTTCTGCTGCAGTCAGGACAACTGCTGCAGGGTGTCCATAAACGATCCTATCGTTTATGGACAACGACCTCTGCAAAGGGCTGCCCCGAACCTGTCGGGGTGGGTTGATCCGACTCTAGTGGACCACAAACTCACAGGCCTAGAATCAGTAGGGCCGGCGACCCTTCATCTGAAAATAATTGCCACGAAAAGAACAGACACTTCCTCTGATACTTTACCGTCTTCTGATTATCGACCCGTGCCTGCCCATGGACTGAGCTTTCACTAACGACCAGCCTCATTTTCTAAGTAAGGCAAGCATAAAACCTGAAGATGCACCCGCGGCAGCTCAAGACCGGGTTTACTCGAGAAGGATAGTGTCTGCTCTCTCGATGCTGGCGCCAAGTCAGCAGGAGAATTAAGGAGGTTCTTAATAGTCCCTTTTTTTAATTCGTAAAAATATCTTGGGCTTTCTTTTCCGTAAAAACTTTTTGAAATGTCCCCTCCTGAGAAATTAGAAAAAACACAGGAAATGGTATTAAGATTGAAATATTTTTGACAATTTTTCTGTTTCAATTTTGTGTCTACACTGCTCTGTGATCAAAGTTTTGAATCCATTTTGAAAACATGATGACATGTCGCTTGTTGTCTTGCAAGAACAGAGATTGGACTGATTAAATTTCTAAACGATCGCTAGATAGAGGTTCAACCTGGAAGCGTGCAAGCAAACTTCACATGCGCCCTGCTAAAACTAGTTTTATTTTATTCTCTAGAAAAAATTTTTATTGTCCATAGAAAACTCGACTAAAATACAGTAATGGAGACATAGGAAGGAAGTCATGTGTTAAACATCTCAATGTTTACTTGCTGGAACTTTGTCGTCTAGGAATCATGTTGAGACTGATTTAGGTATTGCACTTGATTTAGTATTTAGGTACTGCATTTGATGAAACTTTGTCATCTATGAAACATGTTGGGGCTGATTTAGGTAATGCACTTGATTTAGTATTTAGGTTCTGCACTTGATGAAACTTTGTCGTCTAGGAATCATGTTGAGACTGATTTAGGTATTGCACTTGATTTAGTATTTAGGTACTGCACCTGATACAGCACTGATTTAGTATTTAGGTACTGCATTTGATGAAACTTTGTCGTCTAGGAAACATGTTGGGGCTGATTTAGGTAATGCACTTGAGTTAATATTTAGGTACTGCACATGATACTGCACTGATTTAGTATTTAGGTTCTGCACTTGATGAAACTTTGTCGTCTAGGAATCCTGTTGGGACTGATTTAGGTAATGCACTTGATTCAGTATTTAGGTACTGCACTGACTTAGTATTTAGATACTGCACTATTATTCAATAATACATCCGTATATTTTTCCTTTTTTTGGTTCCTTGGTATGGTTTGGGACGTTTTCCTTACTAACGAATTCGATTCGAGATCTCCAAAACAATGTAATCCATTTACTTTGCAATAAATCTTGAAGTGATTCTGTGAGACTGGTAGCTAAAAAATCTACCGGGTACTGGTTTACGAGATCTACTATTTATATTTTAAGTATAAAAATAATAATTTACATATATGCTTCTCAAGTATGTTTCACGTCAGCTCTGATCACCACACTTGACACTTGCGTGCGGAGCAAGCTGTCCACCACTACCAGGTCTAAGTTCTCGTTTATTTATCGAGGAATAAAATTATGGAATATTATTGGTTATAAAATTAGATAAATCATGAGATTTGAAGAATTTAGAAATGAAGCCAAGGAAAAAATGTACTCTAAATAAGAGTTTTAGTTAATTATTTGAATTAATTTCTTATAATAGTATGACGTGAGTAGAAGGGGATTGCGGACTTAGGTACTTGTGTATTTAGGCACTGCACTTGATGTAACTTTGTCGTCTAGGAATCATGTTGGGAATATACCAACGACAGAATCACGGAGCATAGGAACGCTTGGAAAGCTCAAACATTTTGCTCCCCGTCGCATTTTAAGATTTTTGCATTATTCTATAATACACCCGTAATTTTTTATTGTTCCTCGGTATGGTTTGGGACGTTTCGTTACCAGCGAATTCAATTCGAGTTCTCCAAAATCATGTAATCCATTTACTTAGCAATGAATCTTCAAGTGATCCTAGGAGACTGGAGCATGGAAAGCTAACAAATCTACCGGTTACTGGCTTACGATATCTACTATTTATATTTTAAGTATAAAATAGTAATTTACCTATATGCTTCTCAGGTATGTTTCAGGTTAGCTCTGGTCACCACACTTATGATACTTGCGTCCTGAACAAGCTGTCAACCACTACCAAGTCTAACCAAGTTCGTAACCACTACCAAGTTCGTTTATTTATCAAGGAATAACACTATGGAATATTATTGGTTAGAAAATTAGAGAAATCAAGAGGTTTGAAAAATTTAGAAATGAAGCTAAGGAAAAACTGTACTCTAAATAAGAGTTTTAGTTAATTATTTGAATTTTTTTTTATAATAGTATGAGGTGAGTGGAGGTGTTTGTGGACATTTTGGTATTTGGAATTTTTTATTAGTGTAATACCAGTAGTCTCTAGGCGAAGCAAAATTTATATATTGATTTGCATTACCAGTATTGGTTGTGTAGTTAGTTCAGGCGAATGACGAGTATCAAAGGCGTTTTCATTTTTCCTGGTACGCCCCTAGGACAACTGGTTTTTGCCAGTTCATGGGCAGACCAGAAAATCAAATTGAATAGAGATTGTTTTCCAGGTGTATATGTTGAATATACAAATGTATGTATATTGTTTTGCTGTAGTTTATTAATAAAAGAAACAAAACTACAACCCCATTCGTGAGGAAATTTGACTAATACCAAGATTTGGCTAGCACTAATTTGAGCCAATCAGAATTTTACATGGAATTTTCAGCCGAACATAAAATCATAAGGATTGACGTTTTCATTTCGTTGGTCCATCCTACAATCCCATGGCTGTTTTACTATTTTATGTTATCATTCTATTTTATTATAAAATATCAATTGATAATTTATAAATTATTTAGAAAATCTTTATAAATTATCCATAAATTATTTTTCATTATTTTATCAAAGGGATATAAACCATGATTTTACCTGGGAAAGCGAATGACGTATTTGCTTCGTCAATCCATCGTACAAGCTTCTAACAAATGATATTTCACTTTCGTCCAGAGTTTGCAATAGATCCACATCTGCAGTCTTCACAGACGACACAGGTATGTTATCTTCTTTATTTTTCTGTCTCTGCTTCAGCCCGACACTCCTACTTAATACAGAAAAGGGCCTATCGAGTCGGAAAAACGACAGCACGATTCCTCTTTGCAGAAGTTGCACCATTACAAGCCTACAAAAAAAAGTGGCATTTAATATGTTCAGCTCCGGTGCAAAAATGCTTCATATTACACAGTATAGAGAATGAGAAAGAAAGACAATTTCGGTCCACGTAGAGTGGAGAAATTGACAAATGTGAATATATTTTTTTTACTGTTATTAAAGGACAACGCTGTTATGACAATGAAGGTTAAAAAGACATTAAATATATCAAAATTTGAAAAAAATAGTTCTAAAAAAAATATCAAATTCTAACGTTAAGGGGGCTGCACACCTTCCACAAATAGGATGAATTCTATTCGTTTTATGTTTTAAGGTTGCTCTTTACTTTCAATCAAACGGCTCCTGAATTCCAAATGAAAATATGCTCACATAAATTTTTTTTTTTATCAATTCCGAATACGCAATAATCAAATTGTTAGCCTGAGAAAATGTGCAAAAACTTTGGGAAAAAAGGGGGCGTTAAACAAGTGATATTGATGGATTTTACACCATCAAATTACAGAATATCATATAACTCTACAGAAACGGTTTCAAACAGTTACAACAATAAAAATTTTGTAAGTTTTCACCAGAAGGATGGTGATAAATGCATGTCCATTTGAAGGTGTGTGTGTGTTTTGTTTTGTTTTTTTCAGGGGTGATCGTTAGAGGCAGAGGCCGTAACATATCTAAAGAGGCTCATTCGAATGTGAATTTTAAGTTATATTGCCCTTCTTAAAAGCTAAAGAGATCGTCCCAAACAAAAGTGTGGTTTTCTGTCATTTTATGGTGCAAAACAACAATTGTGGCCCGAAAAGGGCCAAAATGGCATCGGGCACTAATTCTGAAGTAGCCGATTAAAATATAATTACCATACACAGTTGTACCTGTATGTTACCTATACAGTCTCTTAGGTACCAATATATTACCTTTATAGTTGTACGTATACAGTTTACCTATACGTTACCTATACAGTCTCCTAGTTTAAGAGGCCACAATACTAAACGTAGTATAATACTATATACTAAACGTAGTATTAAACGTAGTGTAACACAATACTAAACGTAGTAATACTAAAAGTAGCTGATCAATTTAAAATTACCATATATAGCTGTACCTATAGGCTATGTTACCTATACAGTCTACTAGGTACCAATATATTACCTATACAGTTGTACGTATACTGTTTACCTATATGTTACCTATACAATCCTAAAGCTGCGTTTATTTCTAAGGATGTATGCCGTTCATGCAAAATAAAGGATAAGAAGATATAGCTGCAATTAACGATAAGATATTAACGATATAGCTGCAATTAACGATATAGCTGCAATTAACGATAAGATATAGCTGCAAAATAAACGATAAGAAGATATAGCTGCAATTATTTTTAAGCTTCATTTGACCGACTTGATTCATATGAGGGTTAATTAATGTGCACTTGTGTTTAGCTGGAATTAGGAGCATTAACTATTATTAACTATTAGAGTGGGAGTCAGTGGTTCTTTTGGCAGGTTAAGGAAGACTAGAGCGTCAAAATACATTTTCTGGCTTATATTTTCTAACTTTGAGTGATAAGTCCTTCAGACAAATATGAAAAGAGTACAACAATTAATACATCAAAAGAATTGGATTTTTATGCTGATTCTCAATATGTAAAATTAATTAAATTTAGTGTTACCCATCAAAAGCTAAGATCCTGAGAAAATTTGCCAACTTTCGAAAAAGGGGGGAAACATCCCCAATAATTCGAAGGATCTTGATTAAATTCACACCGTCAGATCCAGTATATCAGACAACCCTACTGTAGAGGTTTCAATCTCATGTTTACAAAATACGCAGTTCTGTATTTTTCTTCTACCAGAAGAAAGATGACGGGTGCGTGATTATCTGTTTTTTGTTTTTATTCAGGGTGATCGTATCAAACCATTGGTTCTGGAAGATCAGGAAAGGGTTCATTCAAACGGAAATTAAAAGTTCTAGTTCCCTTTTTAAGCGACCAAAAAGATTGGAGGGCAACTGGCCCCCCTCTAATGCCCCCTTTTTTCCCAAAAACATCCGATCAAAACGTTGATATAGCCATTTTTTTCAGCATAGTTGAAAGGTTCAATAGCTATGTTTCTATACATGACATGACCCCTCACGATCTCTGAAGAAAGGGCTGTAAGTTATATAATTTGGTCATTGTTTACACACAGTATTTGTTATTGGGAAATATACGGACATTTTTGAGGAATTTTTTGCTTGGGGATTTTCCTAGGTGAGAATTTTCCATGGGTAGGAAAGTTTCAGGGGGTATTTTTTCAGGAGAAATTTTACATGGAGGGAATTAGTCAGAATTCATATGCGGAATTCTTTTTATTTGTCTCACTTTTTCACATGTGGAGTGAATATTCTGGGAGAAGCGTCCAGGGAAATTACAGTGGGGAGGAAATTGTCTGGGGGAATTTTTCCGTGGGGGAGATTTTCCGCGGGAAAAATTTTCCATGGGAAAATTTTTCACAGGAGGAACTTTCCATGGGGGGGGGGGCTCTCTGAGTAAAACTTTCAACAAAGGGGGAGGATTTCCGGGACGATTTCGTGACAGAAGTCTGACACGGTTTCTGGTACGATTTGATCAGAAATTGAACAAAAAAAAGTTTTGTTTTAATAAAAGTAAGGAGAATTCTCCGGAGGAATTTTCAGCGAGGAGGGCTTTATCCAGGGGGGGGGGGCGATTTTACACGGGACGAATCTTCCATTGGGCATTTTTCAGCAGGAGGAATTTCCCGCGGGACGAATTTCCCATTGGGGAATTTTCAGCAAAAGGAATTTTACGCGGGACGAATTTTCCATTGGGGAATTTTACGTGGATGGGATCTCTCCATGATTTTTCACAAAATTCCCGGCATTAATTGGAAAACCATCAGAAATGAAGTGAATAAACAAGTTTTTCAACCAAAAGTAAGGAACAGCATTAAAACTTAAAAACGAACAAAAATTATTCTGTATATGAGGGGTGCTGCCCCTTCCTGAACTACCGCGCTTTAAGCTAAAGTTCGACTTTTTAATCCAATTCTTTAAGAACAACTCCTGAAAGACAAGGGTTTAATTGGAATAAGAAGTTTTTTAAAGTAATAAAAAACTCTAGCGAAGCGAGCGAAAGATTGAGGAGGGGGCATCCCTACTCATATACGGAATATTTTCTGTTCGTTTCAAGTTTTAATGTTGCTCCATACTTCCAGATGAAAAAACTTGTTCTTTTAATTTAATTTCCATTGAAATCAAATATGTTATCTGAAATTGGAAAATTTTTTTTTCAGTTTCAAGCGTCGGCTTTTTTAATTCTTTGCTTTTTTATGTACGTCTGGCCTGGTACCTCGTATTCAGGCTAGTTTTATGCTCATTTTTGCTTTATTTGCTGTCTTTTTCCCCTCCTTTGAACTCATAGCTTTTGTATTTTTTTTTTCTATACTTCTGTAATATCCTTTTTACACTGGAGACATGAAATCACCGTCGAAACACTTTCTACTTTATTTTCTAGCCATTTTTCCGCTTTAATTAAAAAGCTTAAAAGTTTCCTCGGTTTCTGTCACTTCACTTTTTCTTGAATAATCCTCTTTTAATGAAACTATCATTTGTATTATAAAGTCATTTCAGGTTGTGTTTATAAAGTTAAACTAATAATCGTAAATTTTATGTTATGCAGATTTTTAATAATTTTTATAGTAAAACAAGTGATTGGAACCTCGAGGATTTATTGTGCACGTAAACAGATTTATTGTGAGGATTTATTGTGCACGTAATACGTACGTGCACGTATTGTGCACGTATGCACGTAAGCAGAAATTAGCCTCAGGAGACGGGTTTTCATCAATACTACAAACCTCAATGCTAACTACCGTTGCATAGATGGCAGTAAAATTGGTGCATATTTTTTTTTCCTGAGAATGTTAAGGATATGAGAGGTTTATGAAAGGATATGAAAATATATATTTACTTCGGAAAAAACGGTGTATTATTTCAACAATGTTGGGCATATTGTATAAACTAAAGATTTAGAGGGGACAGACATGAGACCAAAGCCCACCCTTCCTAAGTACCTACCTGTTGCAGGATATAAATTAACACTACTAATCAAAAATAAACGATCTTCCACTCTTAAAGTAAAAAAAATAATAAAGATCCTCCAGAAACCATTGCTGGTTCATAGGACATCGGGTCGACATTTCTGCTGCTGCCTTTTTTTTTTCTACATGGACAAATAGCAAGCCTGTCACCCAGCCTTGGTGCTGCGGGGACCGATCCCTGGGCTTCAAAGTGCTAAGCAAAGCATCAATCCGCTGTGCTACCATAGAAACATACACTCTTTACATGAAGCAAATATTCTTTTGCATATGACAACGAATTTAAATCGAAGAGAAAGAAACAGCAACAAAATTCCTCAGGAAGTAAAAATCCTTGGCAACAAGGACTGCGAATATCTGGTAAGATATAATAGTTTGGTTTAAAACTATCTACCTGTATCATTGGCTAATGTCCGTAACTTTCAACTCTGAAAATAATCATTCGGCGATATTCAACGGGTACCTGAAGTATTGGTAAATGCATGCTATGAGGAGAGATTCGGATAGGGAAAAAGAATTAAAGCATTAGATTATCCATCCAATGCTTTTTCAAAATACAACAATCTGCTCCATAGCAAATTAGTGTCAGCCCCCCTCCTAATGAAGCCATATAGGCTATACCCATAGGCTACAAGTGCACATTTGTCTCAATTGCTGGATTAGGACGACAGTTTTTTTTTTTTTTTTTTTTTTTTGCCGAGTAATTACCTCTTAAACATAATATAAAGGCTTACTAAAATTGTCGGTTTGACATTCTGGAGCTTATTTCTCATTAACAATTGGTTCAAAATGCCAAAAAAAAGTTTATTAAAAAAGAAAAAAACACACACACAGCACACTTTTGTACATAGTCTTGGGCTATAGCTGGCCCCATTAGGCCGGATGTATGTTTGGACGCAATTCTGAGAGTATCATTATTACATTTGGAAAAAAGGTGGAATGCATAATCTAAACGTAGGCTTATGTCTTTTTTCCTATCTGATTTCTGCTCTATAATATACTTTTACCCATAAATTTTTTGTTACACAGACACAGGGTTTCCAACCCTCACAAGGAGTATAGGCTATGTTACGGGTCCTCTTTCATCTATTAGGTTCGTCGTCAGACAAGTATGCTGTTAGTTTGATACGTAATTTTCGAAGGTTCACTTGGAATAAATAGTAATTCCATATTCAATCAGCCACATTTTGCCCTCTAGGTAGCCTCTTTATGTTTATAACTTAAGATGAGAGATATGAAACAAAAAAAAAACATTTCGGCAAAGATATCCATCAATTCGTCTTCAGCACCAAAAAATGTATAAAAGAAAAATGGAAGTACTCAAGAAATAAAACCACTTGATAAAAAATTATTATGTAAAGTCAGTGTAGTCTTAGGCCCTATTTATAACTTTCAGGTCTGGACAAGAAAGACTGTCATTTGAAGTAACAAATTTAGAAATTTCAAAGGAGTTTTCCTTAATAAGCTTTTTTTACTTCTAGGTGATAACCAGAACTTTAAATTTCGCATCCAGTAAGAACGAACTAAACACTGTGATGGTTGCTTTCCACAAATGTTGCTAGATTTGTCATCTTTTGAGCGTATCTATGGTACTGAAAGGATGTCACGTCTCATGGTAATGAGAGAAGGAAGAATAGCCCACGTCCCACAATAGTCGAGGATTTAAAAATAAACCTTTAACAAAGAAATAAAGGTTTGAAGTTTCGAGCTTCCATTTCTTCTATAAACAAAAATAGTGTTTCGGAGGAAAACAGTTTGAATTTCCCCTTTTTCCAGACAATACTTAACTTGATGCAGCGTAGAAAAAGAAGCAAATTCTTTTCCAAAGGACAGGGTCAGAATTATTTGTAATTTCAGGGCCTGTTCAAGAATCGTCAAGAAAGTCGTTAAATAGCTTCCATGAAGCATTTTTGTCCTAGCTCAAAGCAACAGACACTATTATTAAACTATCAGGCATGTTCACTATTATTGTAATCGTTGAAGCTCCTTCTCCAAATTCTGTATTCCCGGTTTTATTGTAATTACAGCTGGCACTAAATCTAAAAAGATGATGTGCCAGTAGCTTTGTAGAAATGGACATATAGCACAGTTTTATATCTCTAGCCTTTCAGTCATTTAACTTTTGATTACCCTGACTCGTATACCTTGTGAAACGTAATCTCTTCCCTAGGAAGAGTTATATCTATAGTTGCCAGACTTATATTTATCTTTTGCATCTAGGAAGGCATGATTGCCAAACGAGTTAATGTCTCTCTGTATGACTGGCAGCTAATATAATCGCTAGCCGCCTTCTTTTGACCCTCTTGGGAGGTCAAGGTACCCTGGAAAGTATTTTTGTTACTACAGCTGTATTATTTTCTCAAATTATTCTCTTTGTACTAGAATTTTCTGTGGCTATTATTCAATCTTACGTCTTTATGACTCTGATGACTCTCTACGCAAGAGAATAATGAATTAATTAAATATATCCCTAGCCTTTTCGTCATTTAACTTTTGAACATGCCCTTGACTTATGCAAAAGTTAGGCAAGCATTGGACAGTCACATGCGTAGGGGAGGCTGATACTTACCATTAAGTCCCGTTCATTCTCATGGGACGATTTGATGTAGCTTCTTCCGAAAATTTATATACCAGTGCCTGTTATGCTGCTCTACCAGTTCTAGACATTAGGATCATATGCTGACTGTCAGAGTTATCAATTCCTATCTTACAAGGTTTTGCCCGTTTTCGAAGTCCTTCAACTGTCCCTTCGATCGAGACCTTGGGTAAACTCCAAACTCCAATTCTAAATTCTATAGCTTAAATTTATCAGCTTAATAGCATAATAGCTTAACAGCCCATGCAGTTTCTCGAGGGGAATAGACATTACCAAGACGTCAGTAGCCTGGAATCTCTTCTTTAATCAATTGCTGATTAAGACCATCATCCCATATGGAGGAAATAGGAGCTACAAATCTCTTTGTAGTAACTTTTGGTCAAAAACAGTATCTGGTCTCAGTATCTCTTTTGGTCTTCACTATACATAAAGTAGTCAAATTGGTTTTAAGCTTTTAGAAACAATAGGGCGAAGGAGCTTCATATTCATCACAAATCAGTAAAGTCTTTCTTTCTCCTCTGTGTGGGAAAAACATATTTTGACAACGATAAATAAACAACTTTCTTTGCCCAATTTCTTCAAAACAAAATCTTCTGTGATGCCTATTGCAATGCTGCAAAGAGTGTTTCAATGCTTTCCTCGGTATTTATTAATGTAATAAGTCTCTGGTTAAAAGTAATCGACGTGAGTATAAATGAACAGTTTAGAATTCGGGGGGGGGATGAAAACTTGCGATTTGAGCTAAAAGATACAGATTTACCTCATTCCAAATTAAGGAAAACAGGCCTAATAAAAAAAAAGGAATTACCATCATAGCGTCTGGGTATGGCCTTAATAGAGGACCTGACCCGATTACATATGTTGATTTTTACTTATTGCAGGCCAAATTTTGGTTCCGCTTTTGACAAGGTTATTATTAGTTGGCCTAATTTACCTACATCAATTACCTTTAGGGACAATGTGAATTTTTAATCTAGAATACCATTTTCAACTAATAATATTATTTCTTTAAGGACTATCTTAGGAACCATGTACTGTTACTTCAGATTAATCATGTTGATTTGTATTCCCATGCTGGTTATATTTGTATGTACTACCGGGCTAGTAGATATATGTGTGCAGGATAAAACCTTGTTGGGGAGCGGTTTGGATAACCTTCAAGGGTTTGGTTTGGATATAATATGCGTTCCAGTTTAAAACGAAAGGGGCTATGAGCACCCAAATTTTCAAATTATGAGCAATAAATGGCTGGGCAGGGAGTCGAGTTGAAGCTTACTTTGAGTATTGGGACAGGGGATTAAGTGGACCTCAAATTTTACTTGTGGGAGGGGGCAGAGGTAAATCAAACGATACTATGTGTGTCTAAGTCACCAATATCTGCAATATTTTAGGAACGGCTTTAATGGTTGAGTTAAAACTCTGAGGTATTGTCAGGGAAAGGAGGACGGAAGAATGGGGTAAGAGGACTTCACCTTTGGCGTTAAGAGAGGGGAAGGGTCAAACAGTTTTACTCCCAATTTGGCTAAACATAATCTGTACACAGCAAAGAAGCAAGGAAAATCGAGACATACTAGGTGTTACCTGGTTATCAAAATGGCATATGTGCAACCTCTCAAAGCAGGTTGATGGTATCAAGTTGTAACTTCCAGGGAGTTTTGAGGGTGGGGAGAGGGCAAGTGGAAGTGGAATCACAACATGGGGGAGAGAGTACAGCTCAATCAAAATCCATTATGTGTAGCCAGTTTGTGAAAAATTGTTATCTGCAGTGTCTTGGGAACAGCTCGGGGGATGGAGTTAAACCTGTAAGGTAGTGCTGGAGAACAAAAGACAAAAGCAGCTAAGAAGACTTCATATTTCGTGGTGGGAGAGGGGAGGGGCTAAAAATATTTTGTCCCTGGTCAACCTAAATGCTGTTGCACTATAAGCTGCAATGGTATGTAGCATCTATTCATGGTTAAGTGGCGAAATAAATCAAAACACACTATGTATTCCCACATTATCGAAATGGCGTATTTGCAATACTTGGAATAGCTGGAGAATTCTCTGGGGAATTCTGGGGAGACTATTATCGTATATGGATCTAGTTCAACGAAATAGCCTAGGGTATTTACAATATTTCAAAAATGGCTTGGATAATTCATTTGAAGCTTTCAGAGGGTAGTGGGGAGTCAAATGGACCTAAAATTTCAACTTGAAGCAAAGGTTAAAGATAATCTACATATACAGGGTATCAAAATAGTATGTTCGCAATACCTAAAGATTGGCTAGAGGGAAGCACCTGAAAATCTCAGGTATTTGTTGGGGGGAGGCTAACAGTATACGACCGTATTCGTATAACAATATATGAAATTAACATATAACAATATATCTCGCTATAAGCCATTAGGGCCAAGAAGACTTCATATTTTGTGTGTAAACGGACGGGATCTGGGACCAACAACCGTACGTCCTATCCACCTAAAAGTCTGAGCTCAGTATTAGCCTCAGTGGAACTTCAACATTCAATCATTCATTTATAGTAATTTATCTGTGTTTGAATTACTACAAGACTTTATCTCTGCTCGTCTTAGGGTTTAATATAGTTACTTATTTATCTCTGAAACCATTATTGGAAAATCCCTTGTTTTTCAATTATTTTTTAAGACGGCTTTTTAAACCACAGCCGCTGTAGACACAGATCATTGTTGATGTGGTGTCTTATAGTAATGATGGTAAGTTACATTAACAATGATTTAAACAAGTCACTTGAGTTAGCCACTTTCAAAAGATATTTGACTCCCCTTTTCAATGGAAAGCTTCAACCAGATGCTAGTTTCTTTTATTAGATTCAAATTTTTGTCACAAAAACAAACTTAAGACCGTTGTTTAGATTGTAATTCATTTAGTAATAACTAGTAAAAACTGATCAGCTTGTATCCATATTCAATGCTGCTCGATAGCATGGCAAACTTCCGTTGAAAATTTTCTATTTGATAAATAAAAGTTCAAATAGGGATAAAATCCTTTTAATAGACAGTGATGATAGAAATTCACAAAAATACCAGATATTTCAGTCACATATACAGTGACCGTCATCTGACCGTCATCAGAGTTTTACTACTGATGACGGTCACTGTATATGTGACCGAAATATCTGGTATTTTTTGTGAATTTCTATCATCACTGTCTATTAAAAGGATTTTATCCCTATTTGAACTTTTATTTATCGTCATGGAAAGGCAGTGTGGTCTCCGAAATTATCTATATTTTCTATTTGGGAAAATATCGCCATGGCGGTCTACCTCACATAGCAAAAATCCACCGGATTAAGGATCAACTTACCCCACCTTGAAGAATTTCGCGTTTCGTTTCATTCAAACATTAGATAAGGTTGTACATGACTTTGGGAAAAAAAATTTCTTTATTATAAGTTAAAATACACAATACATCTTTTAAAAATCTGGATCAAAATTTAGATGGTCTTTTTAAGATAAATGAGCCCTAGTGAATTTTAGGTCTAGCTTAATTTTCTTTTCTTTGTTGTTAAAAAAAAAAAAAAAAAAAAAAAAAAATCACAGAAAAGCATTGCAACACGAGAGCAGGTAAACAGCCGCGGCTGGCTGAACTACCTTTGAATACGAATCGCTTGATGACTCCTTGAAATCCCAAATATTGATTGAAAATAAGAAAGTTATGGTCTACCCAAAAGAAGGAGTGTATGTAAATGGGTTGGCCTCAGTCGGCTTTCTGCTGCACTGTTAGGAGTAGCATGACATTACTCGTAATTCACTTGAGTCTACTTCACCATGTTACAAAAAAGGTTCCATTCTTACAGAGGGGTCTAACACTTCATCGTTGTAACAAAAAAACAGACTTAAACAACCAGTTTCACCTTCTTCGAATAGATTGAGAAACCTTTGCAGTTGGCATGGAAGAAAACCGGTTAAAAGCTCGACAAAACGCAAGCTGTCTGTGGCCTATAATAAATTATTATATCGATTCCTCTAATTAAAGAAACTTTTGTCAAGATTATAATGATTTGTGTTTCTCGATAAAGGATCTTCAGTTTCTCATTAAAAGTCTTACAAATTATAAATTTTCTTTCAGATTCTTTAATACTTTTGAAAATGATGAGGAAAAAACAAACATTGTGCTGAAAAATGCGAAAATCCTAAAATACCAAGGATTGTACTTTTAGTCACGGACTAAAATGAAATTTCAAAAGAAATTGAAGCAAAATATGTATCAAACACGAAAAACAAATAGAATTAAACTTTCCTAATATTTAATGTGTAAATAGTGCTTTCAAATTTAATTATACCGAGTTAAAATACCTTTAAACGTTTATATTATAAGTAACTTGTTTTGCAAGCAGCAACAATGATAGAAAACAGTATTTTCTACTTATATCAACTTTGTAACATGCCCACTACCTGAACTCTAGGAGGAGCATAGAGAGCCAAGGAGGGAGTATATGAGGGGAAGTCTGAGAAAACCAATTGTCAGAACGCATTCATAGTTAAAGCAAAATATGTGTTTTAGAACTTTTTTTTTAGATAGTTACTTACTCTTTATTGCCTATCTAGCAGTAGTAAAAAAAGAAGAAGAAAAAAGAAAGAGGTAAGGCACTTAAGTACTTCCATGCAAAAATGTGATTTTCCTTATTGTTCAAGGTGGAGACTGTAGTTATAATGTATAGAGGTTTTGACCCATCAGCATGATTCTAACTGTGCAATTTTCATTTCTAATAATCAGTTCTCCGAAAATGTTAAAGTTCAAGAAGAAAATAATGAAGGTATACTTTCTTATGAGAATTTCAAAATTCTTTGCAGCATTCTAAAAGAAAATTTGCAATAACAGGAATACAGATTTCTTTGAATTATGTTTTCTACACATATTTAATTCTTTTAATTGTCCTTCAGCTTTCTAAAATCTATATAATTTTGACAAAGGGTAAAATTTCAAAAAACAATAGCATTTTTTATTTGTAACTTCTCAAGGATGCCAAGGATAATACACTCCATGGACTCTTTAAAGGAAAAATTTCATATTTCTTAAAGGAAAGTTTATGAGGGATCCAAAGGAAAACCTATATTTAATGCACTATTTTAACAAAAACTTGGACTAACTAAGCCTATTTATTGTTTTTTGTTTTGTTTTTTGTTGTTGTTTTTTTACCCAAGTTGGACAAAAGTCTTTTTATAAGGTTTATTGTGTATACTTTCAAAACCTAAGAAATAAACAAAATATCATTAAAATAAAACAAAGGTCTTCTGATGAAAGGAAAGAGCCACTTTGAAACTTAAAATGAACGAATATAAATGCTCTGTAATTTATGCAACATATTTTTGAAAAGCTGCTTCAAATAAACGGACTCTGGATATTTCCTTTTGTTTGCACAATTCCAAAAAACTAGTGCTTTACCGAAAACTATCCTAACCTTACTTCAGTTTTTTTGTCTGGGCTCGGTTTTGTTGCCTTTTTTGTGTTTTCAGAAAAGTGTTATTTTTAAATACTATAAAAATAGGAAAATGTCGACGGTAAGTTTATTTGAAGCATTTGTTTTCGAAAATATGTTGCATGAACTGCAAAGTATTAATTTTTGTTTTTTTTAAGTTCCATCTTTGCTCTTTACTTTTATCAAAAAAATTAATCTTTTTATGAATTGACCAAGTTAAGAATAAAATACCCATTAAAAAATAAGATTCAGAATGATAAAACAAAACAAAACAGTATATAAATACAATATTTAGGGTTATATGCTATCTACCCCAAAGGGGGTACATTGTCAAGGCAGCAGTCATTATATTTTGAAAATATGTTGACTGAGGAATCAAGTTGTACCATTCCTTTGCTATTATAATGATTCCTTCAAAATAGTCCATAAAACAGGTTGCAACAGTCTTTCCTTTTTAGAGATAGACTTCATGCAGAATTACTTTCATTTTTGCCCTTTGATCTATTTTTGAATGTTTTCTTGCTTCCCTAGCCCCTGATGGCGCCTAAGTTAATACCCATAGTACTTGGAACAGTGCTATGGACAAAATATTTTTAAATTGTATATATTATAACGTATCTTTCATAAATATGGACATTAGGTTCTACAAGTCAAAGCTCCAGATAGGTTGTATTGAGATGGAATGCCAGGATGCATTGACTTAGACATTGACATTACAATAGGTGGATAACTTTGGAAAATTTTATTTGTTCCATGGAATACTTTCTAAAAGAGATCAAACTCAGGAAAAAAAGACTCTGTTTTACTCTTGTTGGACAATCAAGAAAGTCACATTTCAGTAAAAGTAGTTTCTATGTGCAAAAATAACAACATCCGCCACCTAACCTTTCCTCCCTATCGCTCCCATTGTCTCCAACCCCTTAAAGTTCTAGTGTATGCACCATTGAAACATGCCATCAGAGTTGTTTGACAATTGGATACAGTTAAACCAGGGGCAAACCCAGGTGGGGGGGGATAATGGGGATAGGCCTACATCCCCCCCCCCCCAAAAAAAAGCATTGACATTCTTATAGATCTTGAGTAATACAAAAGGATATTGTATGCAGTAAATCTTGTTGTGATGAGGATAAAAAACTGAATGATTCATTCATTTTAAAAATTAAATTTTTAATAAAACTGTCTTAAAAGCTAACCAAATTCAATATGGGTTTTAATCCCATTGACATAGAGCAATGTATGCAAAACAAGTAGGTGCAAAACAATGTATGACAATCACCACATGAGAATTTTTGTTTTGTGAAAATGCAGTTGAGAACTATGCCAGGCTGCCGCCAAGTAAGCCGCGTGCTGTTATAACAACTTCCAACACGTGTCCAGCATCAAAATCGGAAGATTTGGTCCGAGCATGCTTAAATACAAAGTGCAACCAACCAGCCTCTTAGCATAATTTTAGCCCCAGGCTGCAACAGGGCCTGTATTGTTTTCTATCATTTTTTTTTTTTTTTTTTTTAATTCTGACCGTGTCTTAATTTCACAATCTGGATGTTATGCTCAAACACAAAGTGCAGCTGCATTTTCTGCACCAGCAGTTCCTAGAAACCCCTAGAGCCTAAGAATGGATTATGAACGTTTTTAGATATCCTTTCAGATGAGCCTTGAAAGGATGAGCCTTTCTATGATATTTTAGCTCCCCACTAACAGTGGCAGAAAAAACAAAGGAGAAGGCTCCTTGGGCTCGTAAGATCGTTGAAGTGCATTTAAGTCACGCGTAGGCTTTTTCAGTGTTTATACAGAAGTCTACGCCCCTGTTTGTTAATTAGTCATCCATCATTTCAAAACGGAAATCAATAATTATAGGCCTTTTTTTAAAAAGAGACAGATGGCTGATAGAAGACGTTGGTTGGTTGATACAAACCTAAGTTGGAATTGGAAGCAATTAAAATACTTACGGGAGCAAGCTTATGATTGAGCTTCATCTATGAGCAGCCAGTTTCATTGTTGTACTGCTATACTCCATGAAATTTTTCCCCATATAGTTTATGTTCACTGTGCAAGTCACTCGTTTCCTAGGTCATTCCAACAACAATTGTCTAGGAACTTTGAAAGAAGGCAATTGATTTATTTAGAATTTCATCTAAATGCTCTGCAATCTTCAAACAAATTGTTCAAAAGAGTAATCTTATCACAGAAGCAACATGAATAAGATTGAACAGATTTTGTGAGACTATATGGGTGGAGTCCTTAAAAGCAATCATTTGTTTAAAGAGATGTTCATTATTATCTATAAGGCTATGAAGGAAATTCAGGAACAACCTGATTCAGATTCTGAATCTTCAAGCAAAGCTTATTAATTGACATCTTTGCAATCACAAACTATAGATCTTGTATACTTTCTCAAACATGCTGACAATCTTAAGAGTAAATTTAGAGATATGAGAGAGGGAGTAGTGAAGCCATGTTTCATTGACTTTTACTGAAGGGACTGAACTGTGTTCAGATTATGAAATCAGCATTAGAGTACCAGATGAGCTCCAAAACAAACGTACAGGAAAAATTATACAATGGAGTCAGATGATCCTGAAACCTATTACCAACTTTCTGTGTTTATCCCATTTATGGACTACTTTCTTCAGCAGCCTCATCAGCAATTCCTTTATCACAGAAAGTTGTGGCAGTCACTGCAATACATACTTCCTCAGTACTGCATTTTCCTCAAAAAAAAAAAATATATATATTGGATGCTAATTTTTGGTATCTTGATGCAGACAGCTATAAGCTCAGCTTGCAAGCTGAGTTAGCTCTGTAGAGGAGAATGTGGATACAGTCAGGAAATGTGGCACCAAAATATTTCATAACGTGCTTAAAAGAATGTGATAAGAATGTTTCCCCCACTCTTCATCAATTTTTGAAGATGGGTGCAACGATTCCAGTCACTACAGTTACATGCAAGTGTTCTATTTCAACCCTGAGAAGAGTGAAATTTTATGCCAGGAGTGCCTTAGGTCAGGAACAGCTTAATGGATTGGCTTTATTATCCATACACTGGGATGTTCCAGTCAATGCAGAAGATGTTTTGGAGAAACTAAAAGGCGGCTTGATTTTATTTTATAATTAAATATTTACAGTGTTGTCTCAATAAAGAATGTGCCTCATATTCGAAAAAATTATTTTTCTTTTTTAACCAGTACTACTATCCCTCAGTCAAAATATCCATCCCCCTCCAAAAAATATTGCTGGGCTTGCCCTGAGTTAAACCCTGGTCAGAAGATTTCAACACATGAAATAGCAAAGTTGTGCAAGTAGCCCTTCCTGGAAAAACTGAATTGCCAAAATATCACAGCTGGTTTTGAGAAGGCTTCTGTTTTCACAGAAGCTGATTTTCTGCCAGCTCAAGTGAAGAATCACCCAGACCCAGCTGAACAGAATACTCCATATTCTTTCCATAAGGATGATGCTCACCCTGGATCAATTTGTGGTTCATCTAATGTCTTGTTGTATCAACAGCAGTCAACACCAAACTTGCCTATAGTTGTAATTTCTTGAAAGCATCAGGCCAAATTCAAAGGCAAAAATGCAAGTGGGTCCACAAAAAAATTGTAAGAAAGGCAAAAGTAGAATTCTGACAGAAATGCCAGGAAAAAGAGCACTAGAAGCAGAGAGTAACCTAAGGCTTGCTAAGAAAAAGAAAAATTTGCTCAAACAGCCAGAGGTTTTATTCACTGTTGATGAAACCAGGAACAGCATCTCAGACATAGATATGCAGCTCAACAACGAGTTATGTGACAAGTCTTTACATAGTGAACACATCAGTGAGATTGAGACTGATGAAGAATTTTCTTGTGAAAATTCTGACAGAAATGCCAGGAAAAGAAAGCACTAGAAGCAGAGACTAACCTAAGGCTTGCTAAGAAAAAGAAAAATTTTCTCAAAAAGCCAAAGGTTTTATTTACTGTTGATGAAACCATGGACAGCATCTCAGTCATAAATATGCAGCTCAACAACAAGCTGGATGACAAGTCTTTACATAGTGAACACATCAGTGAGCTTGAGACAGATAAAGAATTTTCTTGTGGAAATTTTGTACTTGTAAAATTTATGGATGGAAAGAAGCAAAACTCAGCTGTTTACTATGTTGGTGAAATTTAAGAAAAAAGTGTCAGAGTAGCAAAAATAAACTACCTGCACAAGTCTGGTGAGAAGTGCATCTCCCCTGAATGTCAAGATTGGGCAAAAACTGACTTTCAAGACATTATCATGAAGGTTCCTGTAATGGTTTCAGTAGGAGGAACTGGGGAACAGCCAAAGCTCTTGTATTTGGCTGTGATTTAGCCCAATTCCCCATAAAATAGGTAAAATACTACATTTAAATTGTATATTATCTGAATTGAATGAACACATTATTACAAATATTAATCAATGAATGTCCTGAAATGCCCCATGTGTGTCCAAAGTCCCCCCATGGTTGGGAGGACCATGTTTATTGTTTCCCTGAACACTTCCAGTAAAAATTTCGAGTTAGTTATTTTGTTTGATGTGGTTTAAAAGTCCAGAAATTATGTCTTTGAGGATGAGAAAACAGAGTGGGACGCCGCCGAACCAGTGACTCCCCATCGGCACTGACCAGCAACTCTACAGGATCTTTCCTTATTTTGCTGGACAATGTGATTTAAGGTAATTTAAGGTAATGAGATCCCCCCTCACAGTCCTCAGGGCAAGGGTTGTAATGCATGCCTTGACGGCATTTAAGGCTTCTCTGAAAACGGTGGTTGTATAAACTTTGGAGGGGGCTCATTTAATTGGAAATAGGAATTTGAAGAGCCATTTTTAAGAGTCAAATTTATCAGAGGGTAGCTATACCCCATCACGTCATATTTTCCCCCAAATGCATCCAATAGAAATTTTAAGATAGCCATTTGTTCAAAAATAGTCCAAAGATCTCATAACACGGCCTTTGGGGTTGACACAACCTCCCAGAGTATGGAGATAAGGGTTTTAAGTTATGCCCAAGGGGATGTAAGGTTTTTATGAAAAGGTAGTCTTGTGAACTTTAGAGGAGGCTCATTTGATTGGAAATGCATAGTTATAGTTCCATTTCAAGAGTCAAGCATGATGGGGAGAAAATAGCCCCTCCCCCTTCCCTGATAGGCTATCCTCTTTTCCCCAAACAAATTTGATCAAAATAGTGAGACAGCCATCTTTTAGCCAATAGTCCAAAGAGAATATAACAATGTCTTCAGTAATCAAATATAAGAAATGTTTAGGCATACATTGAACTAAATCAGAACCAAACTATGAGCATGTGAACTTTCAAGAAGTGACAAAGCAATTAACAAGAACAACTTATTAAGTTAGATCTTTAAGAGTACCTTGTGGGGGATTTTGAACTAGCCAGGAGGTACTATGAGCATACTTTTAGTACTACAACTACAGTTACTGTAACTGATGATGCTAAGAGTATTAAGGTGAAACTACTAGGAAGTGTTCAAATTAAATGAAAAAACTATATACATACAGGTTCTCAAAAAGGCATATAAGGAATATCATAGGCAGCACCACTCTATAATAGCTAGAAATATCATTGAAACATTTAAAGAAGCTAATTCGATTCAAAATTAAAAGTTCTAGGGTCTCAATTTGATTTATTTCCCAAACACATCTAGTCAAAATTTTGAGACAACTATTTTCTTCAGCATAGTAGAATGGTCCAGCAACTATGTCTTTAGGGATATTGGGCATGTCAAACTTCCACAATTATGCAAAACTATGGATTCTTATAGAAAAAAAAAGAAAAAGATATAAACTATTATTTTCTTCATGAAAATGACTTTGTCAATAAAAAATGAAAAGAAATTCATCTAAAAATACTTTTTCCACAAAATATGCTTTCCAGAGAAAAGTGAAGAGCTCCATTAAGCCAAAAATGGGCAGAAATGAAGTCAAATAATCATCCAATCATAAAACTACCACAAATCACTATCAATAAATAAATGGAACTCAAAATGAACAGAAATTAGAATAGGCTATATAGCCGAGTCAAACTCAAAACAAGCAAAAGTTAACATTAGTAGGGCTGATAACCCCCATGCCTTCTCAAGACCAGAACATAATTTGTGCTTTACAGAAAACAAAATATGTTTTCACTTTTTTTACTTAAATAAGTAAAAAACTTTTTTTACTCACTTTTGTTTACCCATTTTTTATTTTAAGGAATAAATATCAGTATAGGTATATTACACTGACAATCCATGTTTTTTGGTTTTTTTTCAGTAAAGCCTAAGTTATGTTCTGGTCTTAAGAAGGCATGGGGGTTGTCAGCAATAGTAATGTTAATTTTTGCTCGTTTTGAGTTTTACTTGGCTATTTATTATAATTTATGTTCATTTTGAATTTCATTTAATTGTTGATAGTGATTTGTGAAGTTTCATGCTTGGAAGATTATTTGACTTTATTTCAGCCCATTTTTGGCTTAATAGAGGTCTTCACTTTTCTCTGAGAACTTATTACCTTAAATTACCTTAAATCGCATCTTCTAGCGACTAAGGTTGCAGGAACCTGTAGATGTCGCCAGGTAGTATTGACAGGAGTTCGTTGCACAATTCATTAGTGGATCATCACATCCTACACGTATACAGGACAGTTGAATATCACACACTAATAGACCCTAGTGGTGGATGCAGGCTCATCCCACTGCGTCCTCCATGGCTTGTTCCTCCAGTCATGGTCAACGCCAGTCTTGAAGCTGTTAACTGAAGCTGCGGAAACAGTTGAATCGCTCAGTGAATTCCACAACGGAACAACGCGATTGGTGAAGAAGTTGTATTTCTCACGCTTTCTGCTGAATCTATGGCGGAGTTTTATGGGGTTACCTCGCGCTCTGCTAGACTGGTCCTGTTCGAGAATGGGCTTGATAACACTGCTGTTCATCAACTTATATGCCAAAATTACGTCCCCCTTTTTCTACGGTAGGTCAGAGTTTGCAAATCAAGCTTTTCTAGGCGTTGCTCATATGGGATTTGTTGGTTGGCAAATGGGAGCCTAGTAGCTCTTCTCTGGACTTTTTCAAGCAACTCTGCATCGCATTTAAAGTGGGGTTTGCAACTGCCATCCCAAACTCAAGATGAGGGCGGACAAGGGCTGTGTAAAGCTTCTTAATGACCCTGGGGTGGCGACTAGTCACTGATCGCTTGATTAGGCCTAGGATCTTGTTTGCCTTTGCGGCTTGAGTTCGGCAGTGACTATGGAACTTCAGCTTATTATCTATGATTACCCCGAGATCACGTTCTTCCTCTGCGCTTTGGATGGGTGTTATAGCACCAGTAGAGTCCAACATATGGTAGCTATGGCAAGGGTTGTTCAGTCCAAGATGTAAAACTTTACATTTGCTTGGGTTAAACTCTGGTCTTTACATTTGCTTGGGTTATTCTGTGGAAAGTTTTTTTTTTAATTAGTACAAATATATGACATGGCCATTCAGCCAGGGGGGCACCCCCCCTTATGGGTGCCCATGCTTTACAGATTTGCTATGAATCAATGCCCTGGAACATGTTACTTTAAAGTAATGGACAGCATATAAAAAAAGTTCCAAAGCTGCCAGTAGCAACATTTGACAGAATTCTAAAAGCTGCCAACACTTTAGCAGCACAACTTTAATTTTGATAGTTTTTGTTGGAGCAAAAAGTATTTTAATATGTAAAAATAATATTTTTAGACAGAATCTGACAACAAATTTGAAAACTGCCAAGTGGCATTGCTACTTTGCTACCTCAATTTTTGCATGACAGGTAATAAATTTAATAAAGGAATAGTGAGTTCTTAACTATTTTTTTAATCTTAATCATGGTCTAAAAATTAAAGCCTAAATAAGACAATAATTTGCATTTTAGGGCCCCATTAAGGGCTTCCAGGGAATTTCCCTGGAAGTAATTATTATATTTGGGAAGAGCATAAAAAGGTATCAGGTGATGGATCCACTTTCTCCCTAGCTAAATTATATGAGAAAGCAAAAATTGACAAGCAAAGTTTGGAACCATGATATTGGGAAAGAGCATAATATAAGGAATCTAATAGTACTGCAATTATTGTTTCATAGCATGTCCTTGATAAGATTTTCTAAAAATTATCAAATGTTCAAGGTTATTATATACTTAGGCCATGAAATGAAGAAAATTAGGCAAATTCAATGGTAAAACAGTTTGTATTGGCCTATAATTTGGGCTATTGAGAAGATAACACATTAAGAAAACAGTTCTTTTTTCATAATATGCAGAAAAATTGTAGTCAACACATTTTGAGGGCATTTCTGCTATAATTACCCCCCTCCTACCATTAATGTGCAAATATATAATCCAAATTATGTATTTCCTATGCATCACTCTTGTTTCACCTAAATACCTGTAAATACACTTCCTAATCGTAGACTTTTCTCAATGGTCCTAACTGTAGGCTAATACCATACAATCCACTTTCTAAGTTGTATAATAGATTTTACAAGTATTTGAAACTCAGAAATAGAACAATTACATTCGAAAAGTTAAAAATATAACTGATGCTAGTAAATTACCAGTTAAAATTAAATTCTATTAGGGGGTCACAGGACTCTTCTGTGTGTTACACAACAACGCTACAGAGTATTTAAATTTGATGTTTTTCTCGGAAATCCCTCGTGTTCGTTTGTTCAAAATATTTGCTGAACCTTTCCTAGACAAGTGCCGATAGATACCGAAAAGCGATGCCCGTCGACTGAAAAAGCGGTGTTTTTGCGGCATCCTTCTTACCGAAACGTGGTCTATTTTTGATGCATTAAATACAAATATGTTGCCACTAATTTAAACAAAAAACCAAACTTTCTAAAGCTATTAATTTCTGTATTCCTTAGAATTTGTGGGAAAAGGCTAGAAAATTACAAGGAAAAGCAGCATCCCCCAGTCTTCCCGCTTATAAAATGATCTTTAATGACAAAATCATAGCTTTTTTCCACTTTCCAGCACTCTGTTCAATTCTTCATTACTATTAATTAAAAATACTATTTGTACAGAATAATTTGTTCAGGGAAAAGTAAAGAATTCCATTAAAATAAAAATAGGAAAAGTAGAAATAAGTAATCTACCAAGGATAAAACTACCACAAATGAACATCAATAAATAAATGATTTTTTGTCGATGAAATAAATAAATAAATCAAACCCAACACGAGGAAAAATTGCAATAAATAACAAGGTCAAAATAAAAAAGAGCAGAAATAAACATAAGTAGGGCTTAAAACCTTTATGCCTAAGGAACGAAAACAATTTTGTGTAATTTTTTTTTAAATTAATTTCTGTTCGTTTTGCATTGACATAGTCTTTTTCAAAGGAAAAGATTGGAAGGCTGATTGCCCTCCAATAACTTTTGACTATAAAAAAGGGAACTTGAACTTTTATTTTCCAATTAAATTAACTCCTTTAAAATATCAACTTTTTTACTAGTTATTATAGAGAAGTTCTACCCATGATATTGTTTGTACGCCCTTTTGCATATAGTTGTTTCGCTTAATCGAAAATCCCCCTAAACATTACCTAAGAGTTTCAACATATTGCCCTTAGTTTCATTAGTTATAGTAAACATAGAAGTAATATTAAAAGTATACACATAGTGCCATCTGACAAGTTCAAAATCCGCCACAACTTACCCTGAAAGGTCTAACTTAGTAACATAAGCCATTATTTTGATATTGCTTTGTCACCCTTTCGACAATCTCCATGGTCATGGTTCGTTTTGATTTAGTTCAATATACGTACACTTATGGCTTGAAAGCATCACCTTATTACATTTAGCTCGTGTAGTAGCAATAGTTGTAATAGCATTTGAAGCATTAGTAGCAGTACGCACATATTACCATTGGTTTTTCAACAGCCCCTTCAATACATGATGTTCAAAATTAATACATAAATCAATTCCTAAGATACGTTTTTTTGACAATGCAAATGTACATACTGTCTTTTGTTAGTTCGAATCAGAGACAACGCTATTGCTCTGCCTATAGTAAAGGCCATACGGCTCCAATGTTTTTTTGTTGTTTTTTTCCCAGAGGCACTTCATATGGAAGGGGTCGTCGTAGAAACTTCAAAGAGGGCTCATTTGATTGGAAATCGAGAGTTCTAGTGCCCTTTTTAATAGTCGAAAGCTATTGGAGGATAACCAGCCCCTCCCCACGCCCATCATTCCCCCAAACACATCAAATAAAAACTTTGTGATAGCCATTTTGTTCAGTTTAGTTGATTTTCAGATAGAAATTTTTTTGAGGGGGACACTCCCCCACAACCCTCAGGGCAAGGGTTTTAAGTTATGCCCGGGGGCATATAAGAACGATGTTGGCACAATGTATTATTTATTATTTTTTTCCTTTAGAGCAGGGCACTTCGTATCAAAGAAGTTGTCGTAGAAACTTCAAAAAGGGCTCATTCAATTTGAAATTAGAGGGCTTGGATGTGTTGGATGATTGGATGTGTTTTGCCCTTTTTAATAGTCGAAAGTAATTGGAAGGCAACTAACACCCCTTTCACGCCCACCATTTCCCAAAACACATCCAATCATAATTTTGAGATAGCCATTTTGTTCAGCGTAGTTGATTTCCAGATAGAAATTATTTTTTTTAGGAGGGCACTCCCCCACAGCCTTCAGGGCATGGGTTGTAAGTTATGCCCTGGGGGCATATAAGGTTTTTATAGAAGGTGTTGTCGTAGAAACTTCAAAAAAGGCTGATTCGACTGGAAATTCAAAGGGCTGGTGCTCTTTTTAATAGTCAAAAGTGATTGGGGGGGAGGGCAACTAACCCCCTTCTCACGCCCACCTTTTCCCCAAACACATCATATCAAAATTTTGAGATAGCCATTTTATTCAACGTCGTTTTAAGTTCTGGAAATTAGGTTTTTTAGGATGACAACCCCCCCACAGCCCTCAGGGCAAGGGTTGTAAATTATCCCCTGGGGGCATATAAGGTTTTGTATAGACAGCGTTGTCGTAGAAACTTCAGAAAGGGCTCATTCGATTGGAAATTTAAATGGCTAGTTCCCTTTTTAATAGTCGAAAGTGATTCTAAGGCAACTGACACCTCTTCCACGCCCACCATTTCCCCAAACATATCCAGCCGAAATTTTGAGATAGCCATTCACCTTAACATAGTTGCCAGTTCTGGAAATTATATTTTAGATGAGGACATTCCCCCCAACGTCTTCAGGACAAGTATTTCAAGTTATGCCCTGGGGGCATATATGGTTCTTATGAAGTGTATGCACGTATAAACTTCAGAGAGGGTTCATTTGATTGGATATTGAAAGTTTTAGTTCACTTTTTAAGCGTCAAGAGATACTGGACGGTGACCATCTCCCCCTCCCCCCTAACCCTTTTTTCCTAAATGTATCCAATAAAAATTTCAAGATTGCTATTTGGTTAAAAATAGTTCAAAGATCATATAACAAAATTTCCAGTGTCGAAACAGCCCCCCAGGGCCCGGGGACAGGCGTTGTAAGTTATGCCCTGGGGGCATATATGGCTCTTATAGAAGGATTCTCGTATTAACTTCAAAGAGGGCTTATTTGATTGGAAATTGAAAGTTCTAGTTCACTTTTTAAGAGTCAAAAGAGATTGGATGGCACCTAGCCCCCCCCCTCCACAACCTTTTTTCCTCAAACCTAGCCGATAAGAACTTTGATAGCTTTTTTTTTAATATTTCAAAGACCATATAACGAAAACTCCGGGTCGACACAGCCCCCCAGGGCCCGAGGGCTGGTGTTGTAACTTATGCCCTCGGGGAATATATGGCTCTTATTGAAGGGATGCTCATAAAAGCTTCAGAGATGGCTCATTTGATTGGAAATTGAAAGTTCTAGTTCAGGGTTTTAGAGTCAAAAGAGATAGGAGGGTAACTAGCCCCCTCCCCGCCCCTTTCTCCCCAAATCCATCCAATAACAATTTTGAGATAGCCATTAAGTTAAAAATTACTCAAAAGTCAGATAACAAAAACTCAGGTGTCGTCAAAACCCCCCACGGCCCGAGGGCAGGCGTTGTAAGTTATACGTTGTAAGTTAGACCCTAAATGCATCAGATAAAAATTTTGAGATAGACATTTTGTTAAAAATAGTTCAAAGTTCTGATAACAAAAAACTCCGGTGTCGACACAGCCCCCCCCCCGGGGTCCAGGGGTAGGCGTTGTAAGTTATGCCCTGTGGGCATATATGGTTGTTATGGAAGGGATGTTCGTATAAACTTCCTAAAGGGTTCAGTTGATTGGAAATTGAAAGTTGTAATTCGCTTTTTAAGAGTCAAAAGTGATTGGAGGGCAGCTAGCCTCCCCCCTCACTCCATTTATTTTTTTCCCAGAGGCACTTCATATAGAAGGGGCCGTTGTATAAACTTCAAAGAGAGCTCATTCGATTGGAAATCGAGAGTTCTAGTGCCGTTTTTAAGAGTCAAAAGAGTCAAAAGTGATCAAAGGGCAACTGCCCCCCCAAGCCCTTTTCCCCCAAATACATCTGAAAAAAAATGCCATTTTGCTAAAAACAGTTCAAAAATCATATAACAAAAACTCCTTTACGTATGGCCATTTCTTAAAAATAGTTCAAAGGTCAGATAAGAAAAACTCCTGTGTCGACGCTACCCCCCAGCGCCCGGGGTAGGTGTTGTAAGTATTGCTCGGGGGGCATATATGGTTCTTATGGAAGGTATGCTCGTATAAACTTCGGTGAGGGCTCATACAATTGGAAATTGAAAGTTCTCGTTCACTTTTTAAGAGTCAAAAGAGATTGGAGGGCAACTAGCCCCCCTCTCCACGCCCTATTTTCCTCAAACTCATCTGATAAGAATTTTGAGAGAGGCATTTTTTCTAAATAGTTCAAAGGTCAGATAAAAAAAAACTCCAGTGTCAACATATCCCCCCAGGGCCCGGGGGGCAGGTATTGTAAGCTATGTCCTGGTGTAGCAATAGAAATTTTGTTTGTGGCCATAAAAACTTTCTTTGTAGCAATAAAAGCTTTCTGGCCGTCCTGATAGCGGTAATGAAGGTTGATCGCGTCAAGTCTAAAATTATACCTTAAACTGTGAACTTACACTTTATAGGTACTCCGATAGCGCCGCTTATAGCACTAAAGATTGTGTCAACTAGGCTAGCGCCGCTCTCAATTAATGGGAGAAAATTGAATATGTAGACATATAAATGTGGCCTCTTTTTTCTCGAGCTATCTGGAGATCAGATTCCTTTGGGAGCGTTTACCTTGGAGACATGCGAACTAATTACCTATTATTAGACTAGATGCAGACACATAAAATGAAATAAACACAGATAAAAAAGGCAATATATTTATTGAACTTACATACTTAGGTGCACAGCAATGGGTCACTTCAAATGACAATAACGGTGACAACGACGGAAGAATATAAGAATTTTGTCTGACTGGTTCTGAATCTACATTACGAATCATTTTAAAAAGCACTTTTACCCCACTACCAAACGCAGTTCTTTCGTCCTGCGCTGTAAGGACTGGCTTGCCATTGGCTCACGTGGCCCAAGGACGTGAACCCTCGTACAATGACACGTCTTAAATATTTTCGATGATTTAGGCGTTCACACGGTTCTTATCGTTTAAACTTCCTTAGAAATATTGTGCGTAGCACTTATCTTATTGCTCACTGTCTTAGCGAAATCCAAAGACTGCAGTTTCTTTTCATTGCTGATTGAGGACTTTTTATTTTTGAAACTAGATTTAGCTTAATTATAGGAGTCAGAATTATCTTTAAAAAAGAAGGAACTTTATTTTGGTATTTTAAATACATCGTGTTTTACTCATGGTACATATTACCCTTCCCATCAATTAATGACGCCCCGTCATTAGTAACTGCTCGCCTTTGGGCTTTTAAAATGTTCGCCATTTATTAACTATTTCTTCTACATAATTATTTTATATATATGTTATGGCTTAATCAGGAGTGTTAAAAATTTTCTCTATTACTTTTCTTATTTCATTCTACATCCCTATCTAAAATTCATCTACCGAACTAAGATTATTCATGGTTCTAGGCTAGCTACTATACTAAAGATTTTTTTTATTTCAATTTTTACAAGGCTTTTTTTTTTGATTTTGCTGTCTATATTGCATGCTACATTATATCTACGCTACGTTAATTGAACGAACTTATAATACTACATGTAGTTCTACTAGAACATCTAGCGATACCTACAGGAATAATTTATAACAGACAGTATCGAGTTTGCCATATTCACTGGTAACATTAAAACGCTTTCACTATTGGAATTTTTGAGTTACCAAAGTTTTTAAGAAGTGCCATATGTAACTTCGCATCTGTTTTATTACTTTCGTGTCCTTAGTGTACTCAATCCTCCTGTTGTAAATTATTGTCCTTCACTCTTTTTGTCTTGGCAAGATTCATTAAAGCACTTACGTTGTGGTTTCTTCATGGGACAGTTCAAGCACGATTGTGTTCACATGATGAGCCTTCTCTAATTGTCAACTGGGAAATGACGCTTCCAACTGCGGGTGTTGGCATACGTGATCAGGGTTCACTCTCACCTGCTTTTCCTTTTATAGTTCATAGGGTGCCTTATCATTAAGGGGTCGAACACTGGGCGTGCGGTTATTTTCTTCTCAGCATATCATTTTTTAGGATATTTTGGGGCACACAGAGAATGTATTCTCGCGTAAAATTGTTCATTTGTGCCTTTTATAAAATTGTTAGCTCATGGCTTGCGTCGATTGGCCTTTGCGGTGATTCCTAGGTTAATCACGGGGTAATTGAAGTTTGGATTTGGAACGGGTTGTCATCAAATTATAGTGACTCTTTTAACATATTGTCTTTAACTTCAACTTCAAACATCCTCAAATATCATTTAATTTCAAATATCGTTAAATATCGTTTATCTTGGACTGATCGATGGGGTTCTCAGAATTAAACTTCAAATTGTCTTTAATTTCAACTTCGAATATCTTCAAATGTCTTTAAATATCATTTAACTTCAAATATCGTTAAATATCATTTAACTTCAAATATCATCACTATACAGTCAAATGATTCTGGGGTCCATAATGAGTATCAAAGGCGATATCTATGTGTTTATATCTTGTACTGACCGATGGGGTTTTTGGCATCTATGTGATTATATAGTTCGATAAAGCACTGGATACTGATATTCAAATATAATGTTACCTGATACGTAGTATGGTTCATGGTCAAAGAAACAATGATCAAAGGTAACTGTTGTTTTCGTAGACGAAGCTGGGATGAAAATTGCCTGGAGTCGGTGGTGAGTACTCTTCGTTGGTTGAGATATGATGAAAATAGATGCTACTAGGTTGTATCTGTAATGGGCAACTCATTGTAATATTCAATATTCAATGTGTCCATCCACTTCCTGTTATAAAAATAACGAGGCAGAATCACACGTTCTTTAAAGTGAACACTCATAGTACAAATAAGTCACGTATTAATTGGGTACATTAATTTCTACATTATGAGACAGAATTGAATAAATACACTAATATTGGTACTCTCAACGAAAATATAAAAATATAAAACAGAGATGTCTTCAAATTTGTTTTGAGAACGGAAACATCGATAAAGGGCTTATATAATTATTCAATACTTATTAAATAAACATAATGTACCCTACATTATTAGGTTTGAGGTCTAATTTTACAGCATATCTCATGCCTGCATTGTTCACGCACGTCCCTGCTGTTCAAGAAACGCATGTTGCAGTGTAATAGCCACACGGTTTTACTTAAGCGACACTTACAATGAGGGAACAAGACAATAAGGATGAGTCGAGAACTCTCTACCCGCTTGTTTTATATTTTCTTCCCTAATTCTTGGCTTGGACGTTCTCATGGGGCTACGGGTTTAACCTCTTCATTTCAGCTGTTTCCCCGTGTTCTTCTTTTGGTTTTCGTCTTCTTAGTCTTAGGACTTTTCCGTAATTAAAAGTCGATAGGGTTCTTATGGTCAGGGAGGTTGCGAATACGAAACATACGGCCAATAATATGTTCCACCAGAAATTGGTCGAGAACAATCCGTATCTATTACCCACATACGTTAATCTTTGGTCTTCATTTGTAAATAGGGGAATCTGGGAATCTAATGCTTCTCTTATTTTTGTAAGCCTTATTAACCCTTTATTCTTTTCTATTTTTTACCATATCGAGGTTTTTATTTCCTCGTTTTCTATATTGGGAATAGTGTACGACAGGTTGATCGCCTTGAAGTTAGTTATTTTGGGACTTATTACCTTTGTCCTCGTGGTAATTAACGGCTTTCTGACGGTTGACTCTTTAGTTACGAGTCGACACCCTTGTTTTATGGTTATCGTACCCACATTTTGTAATACTAATTCTGTTTTGTAACTTGGGTCTATTCTTTCTGTATTATTGTAACAAGACAAAGTTCCAACAGTTTCTCTTGGAACAGAAAATATGCTAGTGTTCATAAATATGAACATGATCAGCTCATAATTAGACGCTTCTGTACTGATAGTTGTTTTTTTTTGATTTTATAAAGCTGCCAGATAGAAGGGTATAGCCTACTGAATTGCATAGTTTAAAAACTAAACTTCTTTTCAAAATACCCGACGCTCCGAACTAGTCGTGTTTACTTCAGCTAATAAAAACAAATTCGCTCTATCAAAATATACTGAAAACTGGCTGAAATTTGTACGGGTATAATGGGGGTGAAGGAATATAGGTTTCAAGAGGAAATCTCTTTAGTAGTCACTATATCAGAATTAGATAATTTAATATACATGTTGCTCAAATAAATTTAGCATAAACTAAAAAAAAAGGGAGAAACAGGAAAAAATTGACAAAAATAAACGTTTTCCACTTTTCAAGTTAAACATAAACCTTAGTCTAACTTGAATAAATTATCAGGTTCTAATTAGTTTAATTGAGATAATTGAATTTTAATTAATAATTTATTGAGAAATTATATTTTAATAAATAATTAAAATACAAAATTGGGTACAGATTGATTATTAGAATAATTAAATAAGAATTTGACTTATATTTTAAGCAAGAAAAACGAACAAAACGGCAAGTAAAAAAAGGAAGATTAAACACTTAAAACCTAAAAATCAGAGAAAAACACGATTCAGATCAAGCTCTAGCTATGAATAGTGTCAGATTATCGAATTTTTTAAGTCAAGTTAGGCATATTTGATTTACCTATGATTAATTTTCTTCATAGTTTAATTTTTTTTTCAATCTTCACGTGAAAGGTAATTTCATACAAATGAACTTAAGAAAGGGGTAGATACCAAAGTGGTACTGCCAAACATACACAAGGAGCCCTGTCTTAATGAGTTTAATAATGGTTGTAGGGATTCTACATCTTAGAAATCTCTTATACCCATTGTAGAGAGGAGATTTCGCCTCGTCTTAATCCATGTATAAGGCCATTAGTAAAGATATCACCGTCATCACCTTGCAGTCTTCTTATTGGTAGAAATTAAACGATTAGTAAAAAATTTTTTTTTTTTTTTTGATGACATCATTCTTTGTTCGGACATGGGTCTAGTTTTCATAGAAAATCTGAGGAGGCCTGAATCAGTATAGGTAAGATATAACGTGACTGACTTGCGAGAATATGTCACAAAAATTAGAGCACAATATATGTCATAGATAAACCAATGAAATTTAAGGACATTTTTGTCACAGAACTATAGAACAGTGATCTCTCTGTTATTGTATACGTCATAGATATAAACTAATGAAATTAAATTTTTCGCCAAGGAGCTAAAGACATTAATGGCTCTGTTTCTTTTTGAAAGTAATGTGTGACACAGAGCTGTAGGACAGCATACGTCATAGATATTATATAATGAAATTAAAAAGTTTTGTTTTTTTTTTGAAAGAGAGTAAACTCTCTGTTTCTCTTTTAAAGCATTCTGATCCAAAAAATGAAAACTTAGCTCACTGAAGTTTCTATTCAACCTTTAAGTATTGCTTTTACTGGCCCTGATTTGCATAAAAATACCAATTTCTTACACTTGAAGGACTGAAAAATATCCCTTCCTACGGTCGTTTACACACACAAAAAAAACTACAAAAACCAATCATGGGCCTTGAGTTCCTCCCCAGGCTTCCCACAAAACGTGGTCCAACGCCAGTTGTCGTTCTCAGTCGACCACGAGCTTCCTACCTTTGGATATTTTCTGTTCCAACCTTTCTATTATCCTTTGAAAGGGCATAGAAATAACACTAACAAAAATAAGACATCTAAAACTTAATCAAATCCTTAGTAACATAGACTAATTTAGTCTAAGGTGCACAAAGTATAGCAATCAAGGATGCTTGTTGTAACAAAACATTGAACGTAGATTTAATTAAACTGAAGTACTAAGGTATGTCTTATGTCTAGCTACAAAAATAAAACCTAAATATGCTCATCCTCTCTCGCTCTTAAATAAATAGAACAACATAAAAAGAAAATTGACATTTTCAAATAAGCAGTTTTTTAAGAACAATAGACAGACTTTTGACGACCTTTCTTAATTGTGTTGAATGGTATCTGTTTATAAAAAAAAGCAATAAGTTAAGTCTGATATTTGCCATCATTACAAATAACCCATAAAATTAATAAGCGCAAATAACGCGGATATTTATCCACTAGGGGACCTAACGTGTGCGAGGGGAGTCGACTCCAGCAATACAAATGACACTCGACCAAAAAAGTACATTCATGTATTTTTAATTATTCTTTGTAAACAAGCATGAACACTGGCTTGTTTTACATCTACATGGCTCTAAAGCAGCCATGGTTCAAAATTCAAATTTGAATTTCTTGTGACTCATCTTGCCGAGCTAATTCAGAATTTGAATTTTTTTTAACACCATTATTCAGATGAAGGTCATCTGTGTAGGTAAAGGAGACCCTTTTAAGACCTATCCCCATGCCTCCATTTTCTGTGATCAACGGTCTCCTTCGCCGAATTTCTCGCCTTATGCAGAGTTCCAGTCACAGCTGGGTAACAACCCCCTTTTTTTTTTTTGCTTCCTTCGGTGACTTTTGCTATGCGTCCGTGGATTTGTGCTTATGCGGCTGCTGCCAATGTTCGTAGTGCTAGCTACCGCTGGCACCAATTATTGGGGTGTATGTGCGGGGTCGCCACTTTTAAAGGCAAAAAATGACGCAAAAAGATTGCTATGCCACTTACTCGAATGACGCAAAAAAGGTTGCTAAGCCACTTACTCGAATAACAAAAAAAGATTGCTATGCCACTTACTCGAATGACGCAAAAAAGGTTGCTATGCCACTTACTCGAATGACGCAAAAAGATTGCTATGCCACTTACTCGAATGACGCAAAAAGATTGCTATGCCACTTACTCGAATGACGCAAAAAGATTGCTATGCCACTTACTCGAAGGGGAGAACCCCTTGTCGGCCCTAATGTTTGTGAGATTCCCGCTCTTACCCGAACGGTTCTGCAAATATCGGGTTTGGTACTACCCTATTTACAGTATACCCTGTCCCAGGGTATGGTAACGCGATCAAGTGGTCAAATTGCCACTTTCTAAAGCCAAATGTACCCGCCTTGGGTTATGGCTAGAAAATCTCTACTCTCTCCTTGGAGGTAATAACCCTCCCTGTTAATATAATAATGACGGTACCTTGGAGCTCTATTCCTACCCTGCCTGGGTTACGGAAAATACTACACAGTTTGTAGAAAATACCTTACTTGTATTCTTCCAAAAGGGTCACAAATGTAATTAAAGAAACGAAAATAGGTCATTTATCTGAAAGGAAAAGAAACAGGGGTGGAACCCCAACAGTAGCAGTGTTTTCCTTAAACAATAAGCTTATAGCCTATATCTGTAGTTAGGCTGAGTTAGGACCCCATTTGCTACTATTATGCCTAAAATTCTTCTGTTTTTACCAACGTTTCATCGGTCCAGCTAGATTTTGTTTTTCTTTACGAATTATCTTTTATTTAATTCTTTCTATTCACGGTACAAATACTTTCTTATTTAGTAATATACGGCACTACTACATTGCATTTATTACTAACACTAAAAAAACTACTAATTATACACTTGCTTCTACTTGTTAAAAACTGAATACTATTTTTTTTTTTTTTTTTTTCATTTTACAATTTTTTATTGAGCCTTTTATACATTTTTTATATTTTACCCAAATATTTGTGGGGATACAAATTTATTTATAATATCCAAATTTAAGTCAAAGCTGCTCGAAGTTTTTGCTAATTCGAGCGCCGCTAAAAGCGAAGTCCATTTACCTTCCTCTTTTGACAAAGCCATTTCTGTTTCAAAATACAATTTTTATTTAGTCAACTCGACCTTGTTTTCCCAACTTCCACCAGTTAAAACTTAAAGAAAATAAAAATATAGTATATATGTATACAAGTATTGAATCAGCTCATAATAATTTTTTTTTATTTATTTATTTTTTTTTTACTTAACCTATTTTGGGGTAGGCTATTATCTCCTATGAGATGTCTTAAAGGGTTTCCCTGTAGTAGCTTAGCGGCAATAGGCCTAATCACTTTACTTATATGTCTGTATCTCTCTAATAATTAAATTCGAATTACAAAGTTTATAGCGTAATTAGTTCGCAATTTTTCTTCCAATTTCCGACTGTGCCATTTGTAGCAATAGAAATTTTGTTTGTGGCCATAAAAACTTTCTTTGTAGGAATAAAAAGCTTTCTGGCCGTCCTGATAGCGGTAATGAAGATTGATCGCGTCAAGTATAAAATTATACCTTAAACTGTGAACTTACACTTTATAGGTACTCCGATAGCGCCGCTTATAGCGCTAAAGATTGTGTCAATTAGGCTAGCGCCGTTCTCAATTAATGGGAGAAAATTGAATATGTAGACATATAAATGTGGCCTCTTTTTTCTCGAGCTATCTGGAGATCAGATTCCTTTGGGAGCGTTTACCTTGGAGACATGCGAACTAATTACCTATTATTAGACTAGATGCAGACATATAAAATGAAATAAACACAGATAAAAAAGGCAATAGATTTATTGAACTTACATACTTAGGTGCACAGCAATGGGTCACTTCAAATGACAATAACGGTGATAACGATGGAAGAATATAAGAATTTTGTCTGACTGGTCCTGAATCTACATTACGAATCATTTTAAAAAGCACTTTTAACCCCACTACCAAACGCAGTTCTTTCGTCCTGCACTGTAAGGACTGGCCTGCCATTGGCTCACGTGGCCCAAGGACGCAAACCCTCGTCCAATAAAACGTCTTAAATATTTTTGATGATTCAGGCGTTCACACGGTTCTTATCGTTTAAACTTCCTTAGAAATATTGTGCGTAGCACCTTTCTTATTGCTCACTGTCTTAGCGAAATCCAAAGACTGCAGTTTCTTTTCTTTGCTGATTAAGGACTTTTTATTTTTGAAACTAGATTTAGCTTAATTATAGGAGTCAGAATTATCTTTAGAAAGAAGGAACATTATTTTGGTATTTTAAAAACATCGTGTTTTACTCATGGTACACTGGGGCCATATGTGGTTCTTATGAAAGGGATGCTCGTATAAACTTAAGAGAGGGTTCATTTGAATGGAAATTAAAAGTTGTAGTTATTTTTCTCAGAGTGAAGCAAGATCAGAGGGCAACTAGCCACTCCCACCCTCCACGCCTTTGGGTGTATCGGATGGATAAACCCAACCGATGAAAATTTCAGGTGACCATTTTGTTAAAAATAGTTCAACTATCAGATATTAAAACTCCAGGGTCGACACAACCCCCAGGGTCCAGGGACAGGCGTTGTAAGTTATACTCTGGGGATATATATGGTCCTTATAGAAGGGATAATCGTATAAACTTCAGAGAGGGCTCATTTCATTGAAAATAGAAAGTTCTAGTTCACTTTTAAAGAGTCGAAAGAGACCGAAGCTTAATATTTCCCCCACGCCCTTTTTCCCCAAACCCATCTGATAAAAATTTTGAGATAGCAATTTTGTTAAAAATAGTTCAAACATCAGGTAATAAAAACTCGGAGGTTGACACAAACCCATTTTTTCACTTTGATATTGCTACTTTGATACCAGTTTTGATACTTTGATGAATATTTGATTTTTTTTAAGTTTGATTTTGAAATAAGGAATTTTTAAAAACTTGAAATGTTTTGCAATGAAAAACGAACAAAAATTAACTAAAAAAAAAAATTTCCAAAAAATAAGTTTTTCAAAGAAAAGTAAAGGCCATTTTAAACTTAAGCTCTGCAGATACAAATACCTTTTAAAATTCAAATTCAAAGCGACCAGAAATTACTATTAAAGAATAAATGAAACCCAAAACGAACAGAAATTAAATAAACAATCATAGCAAAAACATACAACAAGTAATAATATAAATGAATAAATAGATCTTAAAGCGAGTAATGCTTAGATTAAATATGAAAATCAAGCTTAAAACGAAAAAAAAATTTCCTATTGAATTAGAAATGAAACTTAATACGAACATAAATCACAAAATAAATAAATTCAAGCAAACATACAATATATATTAATGTAAGTGAATAACTAAATCTTTAAACGACTGAAACTTAAATTGAATATGCAAATCAAACTTGAAAAGAAAAAAAATCCTTTAAAACAAGATTTTGGGTACCACCTTCTCTCACTGTAAAAATCTAAAATCTGCTGCGTAATTGGCGCTTTACTGAAAACTATATGCTTCTTGAACAGTCTTGGAAAGTATAAACAACATTAAATTGAATATTTGATGTATAATGATAGCAATTGTTGAAAGATCCATCAGTTCAAGAATTTATTTCACTGTAATTGTATTTTTATTTTCTATGCTTTAAGAACTGGAAAAGTAAATATTTGTAATATAACTCGTTTTCAGTTAAGCGCCAATGACGCAGTAGGCGTTTGGTTTTTATTTACAGTTAGGAAAGGAGGCAGTATCCAAACACTTGTTTGTAGTGAAACTATATTCGTCTTTAACAACTTTAAAAAGAGCTAATAAATTAAACTGAATATTTTATGTATAATGATATTTATTGCTGAAAGTTCATGAGTTCAAAATGTTGCTATGATTTTAATGTTTATTTTCAATATTAAGTACAAAAGAAAATATTTGTCATAAAATTGGTTTTCAGTAAAGCGCCGATGACACAGCAGGTTTTAGACTTTTACAGTGAGAGAAGGAGGTCATACCCCTACTCTTGTTTGCAGTGATTTTTGTTCGTTTCAAGGTTGATTTGCATATTCAATTTAACTTTCACTCGTTTTAAGATTTACTTATTAATTTACATTAATATGTACTGTATGTTTGTTTGCATTGATTGTTTATTTAATTTCTATTTGTTTTAAGTTTCATTTGTACTTCAATAGGAATTTTTTTTTCGTTTTAAGCTTGATTTTCATATTCAATCTAAGCATTTAAGATCTATTACATCTATTACAATCACTCGCTTTAAGATCTATTTATTCTTTTATATTATTACTTGTTGTATGCTTTTGCTATGATTATTTATTTAATTTCTGTTCGTTTTGGGTTTAATTTATTCTTTAATAGTAATTTCTGGTCATTTTGAGTTTGAATTTTAAAAGGTGTTTTTATCTGCTGAGCTTAAGTTTAAAATGGCCTTTACTTTTCTTTGAAAAACTTATTTTTTGGAATTTTTTTTTTTTATTAATTTAATATCAATGTTCTCTCAAGTTTTACATTCATAGACTTAGCCTTAATAGTACTAGTATCACAATAAGTTGCGGTGGTAGTAGGAGAAGTAGTTGGAACGTTAGTGTTATACCATTATTAGTGGTTACAGTATTAGTAATAGCATTAGTTACGGTAGTAGTTACGGTAGTACATCTCTCCTTTTGATCAGCTGCACATCCCTTTCATGATGCCCCGGACGTTTCACTTTGGCAAGGTAAGCCGTTCCAAAAATATTGCTAATTTGCTCTTTTGCCCCCTTTTTGACGCCTTTTCACCTTAATACTCAAAGCTCTACAAGTTCTTGCAATTGAATTAGTAGTTGGGGTAGTTTAGTAGTGGTAATAGTAGGAACACTTGTAACAGTAGTAGCAGCAGTATTGATAGCAGTAGTAGCAGGTACATTTTGCCATTTGTCAACTGAATATCCCACTCAGCATACCCCTGAAGTTTCCTATTGATGCGTTTAGCCGTTCCAAAAATATTGCTTATACGCCCATATCAATAATCTATATGCACATAATATGCTTTGATTTAGTTCATCTTTCCCCTTAACGTTTTCTCAGATACTTATTTTAATATCCTCAGCCTTAATAGTACTCACTACAGAAGCAGTACTTTATAGTGATAGTAGCGGTAGCAGTAGTAATAGTAGCGTGCAAATATTGCCTTTTTGCTCAATTGATCATGTCCTTTATCATTTCCTGACAGTTCAAAATTAACATACTCAGTCAATCCTGAGTTACGCCTTTTTGACAACCCATATACACATAAAATACTTTGATTTACTTCAACACTCTCCTCAATATTCCTTGAAAGACTCACCTTAATGCTCTTCTTATTTTTGGGAAAGTAGTAGTCAAATATACATACTTTTTTTTCAATAATATATACTATATATAAACAATGATCAAATTGCCTAGCTTACAGCCCTTGCCCTGAGGCCTGGGGGGTGCGGGATTGCCATCCTCAAAAGCATAATTACTGAACCTTTCAATAATGCTGAAAATATCGATGTCTAAAAACTGTGTTTAGATTTTTTTTTTTTGGGGGGGGGGGAAATGATGGACATGGGGGGAGGCTTGTTGCTCTCAAATCACTTTTCACTGTTAAAAAAGGTACTATAATTTCCAATTTCAAATCAAGTGAGCCCGATATGAAGATTATACGACGACCCGTTCCATAAAAACCTTATATACCCCCAGGGCATAACTTACAGGTCTTTCTCCAGGGCTCTTTGGGGTTTTGTCAACCCTGGAGGCATTGTTATTTGCTCTTTGGACTATTTTGTTTTAAAATGGATATCTCACAATTCCAATCAGATACGTTTCATGAAAATAGGGGTAGTTAGGGGACGGGCTAGTTGACCTCCATCACTATTGACTCTTAAAATGGAACTAGAACTTCCAATTTTCACGTAAATTATCCACCTCTAAAATTTATACAACCATCCCTTCCATAGGAACCTTAAATATACCCGGGGCATAACTTACAACTCTTGCCCCCCGGCTATGGTGGTTTGTATCAACCCCAAAAGCCTTACACGACCTTTGGTGAGGGGGGGGGGTAGCAACCCTCTGATCACTTTGACTCTTAAAAATAGCACTAAAACGTCTGATTGCTAATCCAATGAGACCCCTCCAAAGTATATTCGACCATACTTTCTATAGAACCTTACATGCCCCCAGGGCATAACTTACAACCCATGACCTGAAGGCTGTGGGGTGGTTGTGATCCTCAAAGACATAATTTCCGTACCCTTTAACTACGCTCAACATAATTGTTATCTCCAAATTTCGATTGGATGTGTTTGGAGAAATTTTGGGTGTGGAGGCGGAGGGGGCTGGTTGCTCTTAAATCACTTTTGACTCTTAAAAAGGCCACTATAACTTCCAATTTTAAATTAAATGAGTCCCATCTAAAGTTTATACGACCAGCCATTCCATAAAACCTTATATGGGGGTTGTGCCAAACCCAGAGGCATTGTATATGTTCTTTGAACTATTTTTAAAAAAACTGGCCGTCTCAAAATTTTAATCAGATTTACTTGGCGAATAGAAGGGTAGTTAGGGGGGGGGGGGCGAGCTGTCCTCTATCACTTTTGACTCTTAAAAGGGAACTAGAGCTTCCAATTTTCAGCCAAGTTAGACTCTTCTAAAGTTTATACAACCATCCCCTCCATGAAACCCTAAATACCCCCGAGGTATATCTTGCAAACCTTACCCCAGTCTCTGGGGGTTTGTTTCAACCGCAAAAGTCTTGTTATATAATCTTGGAACTATTTTGAATGAAAGGAATATCTCAAAATTGCAATTGGATACATTTTGGGAAAATATGACGTATGTGCGTAAAGGGGGGGGAAGTTGTGACCACCCTTTCTATAAAAATCTTATATGCTTCCAGGGCTTAACTTACAACCTTTGCCCTGAGGGCTGTGGGGGTTGGTGGTGGTTGTCCTCAAAGACATAATTTCTGGACCTTTCAACTTTGTCGAACAAAATTCCTATCCCACAAATTGACTGGATATGTCTGGGGAAATGATGGGCATGGGCCCATCATTTCCTCCAATCACTTTTAGTTGCCCTCTAATCACTTTTAACTATTAAAAAGGGCACTAGCTCTTTCAATTTCCAATTGAATGAACCTTTTTCGAATTTTCTACGTCAACTCCTTCTATACAAAGGGCCCAAATTCTAAAACGAACCAAAAACTAAATAATACATTGTACCAACATCGTTCTTTACTTAGGCAGCGCTATTGCGCTGCCTTATTAAAACAGGATATATTGGTGAAAATATCGGTAAAAATATAAAAAGAAAACACGAACTATCGGAGGCTCAAAAGGATTAGATTACAGTGTATAGTAGTTATCTACCATCAAAAGCTCAAGGAACAGTTGCAGCCATGTTTGGCCAACGAGTTGCTTGTAGAAACTAACATATTTTTTTTGCATATCGAAAAGTCAGTTTGCGAGGGTATAGAGAAAATGTCAATAATAAATTTGAAAGCAGAAATAAAGGACATTTTACAAAACCTGTGGGGTTGCTAAAAGAGGTTTCCAACGACGTCAAATTAATTTTTGACTATCTTTGAAAAAAGTACTATATGTCTTAAGATTCTCTAAATGAGTTTTAGAGCTTTGCAAATAAAATGGAAGCTGCTCTGCTAAAAGATTTCTGCTACAGCTTTATGTTTTACAGTTTTATGTCATCAATGCCATTTGTGTTATATGGACTTCCCAAAATTCATAAGCCTAACCTACCATTACGACCAATTGTGTCAAGTACAAGGTCACCAACAAGTGTTTTGAGCAAACGGTTAGTGTCAATCTGAAAACCACTTTTGTCTACACAAATTTCGTATATTAAGAATTCTTCGAATTTGGTTGAAAAACTGAAAAAAAGTAGAAATTTCTTCGAATTCTTTGCTTTCAAGCTTTGACATTGTATCAATGTACACAAATATTGATGTAGAAGCAGCCGAAACTCTTCTAGACGGAAAGCTGTTAAGAAATTTGGATTTGATTAGTGGCAAAACAGATTTGGAAGTTTCTGTAATTATGTATTTAGTAAGGTTGTGCAATAAGTTCTCTTATTTTTTTCAATTTAGAGGGGAGTATTTCGAACAAATAAATGGTTTACCTATGGGGGTCCCTTTATCCCCTTTATTAGCTATTATTTCTGTAGAAAATATTGAAACAATTGCGTTAGATTCATATTTTTTTAAACATATTTTCTGTGGCTGCTATAAGGATGACATTATTTAAGTATGGGATTAAGGGGAGGAGGAATTTAAAGGATTTTTGGAACATCTTAATTGTTTGGGGGGGGGATTTAAAGTTTACTGTTGAATTGGAAGAGAATGGGAAACTTCCTTTTCTTGATGTCCTTCTTTTGAAAAATCACAATAGTCTGGATTTTAAAATTTACGGAAAACCGAAAAATAACAATAGATTTTTGTCTTATAGTTCCGGTCACGCTCGCCAAGTAAAAATTGGTTTGATCATTTCTTTAACTGATCGAATCTTTAGTATTTGCTCTCCAAAATTTGTTGAGTTGGAGTTGTCTTTTCTAAGGAAAATACTATTAAGCAACATGTATCCAGAATGGTTAATTAACCAGATTTTTTCAAAAATAAGAAAAACGTTTCTAGAGATTTCTAAGGAAGTCTTGGAGACAACTCGGGAGAAGGATGTCTTTTGTTCCTTACCATCTGTAACCGGGCTAAGTGAAAAACTTAAAAGAATTTTACAAAGCATTGGTCTAAGGGTAGTTTTAGAGAGTAATAATACTTTGAGTAGTCTTCTAAATTCTGGGAAGGATTTAACTTCATTGGGGCAACAAAGTGGGTTTATCAGATCCCATGTACTTGCGGAAGCTCATATGTGGGACGTACTAACCAGAGTTTGGAAATGAGATTATTACAACATAAAGATTCTATTTCTTCGGCTTTAAAGCAAGATTCTAATTCTGAAGATTTTACTTCAGCCCTTTTAGAATATACTTTCAATTTTCCAGACCATTTATTTTGTTCAAGAATGTCTTTTTGATTTCTAGGGATCGGGGTTTAAAGCAAAATTTTCGTGAAACTCTTGAAATAAAGAAAATCTTATTCAAGAATATTGCTTTGAATCGGGATACAGGTGAATATGGGCTGAATTTATTAAATTCAATTTAATTAAATTTAATTTATTAAAATCTGACAGAGTAAAGTTCAATTCACCCAATGTAGTTGACCTTTGTCCAAACGTTATATCATTGAACGCTAATGAACCGAATCCAAGTAGGTCAAAGAGGCTAGCTTCTGCCTTTGCTTTGATAAGAATTAGAGATTTAAACAATATGTGCTTTTATTTGATTTAGTATATAAAATTTTGTTTTAAATTGTTTTAGTTTAGTTTTACTACTGATGACGGTCACTGTATATGTGACCGAAATATCTGGTATTTTTTGTGAAATTTATTATACACTGTCTATTAAAAAGGATTTTATCCCTATTTTGAACTTTTATTTATTATATGATATAAATATTAATATGATATAAATATATTAATATGAATAAAATATTAATATATGATATTAATATGATATAAATTATTATATTATTAATATGAAATTATTATATTAATATAGAAATTATTAATATGTCAATTATTTTCGTTTGATCAAAAAGCCTACTATGGTGCGGAAGGTCAAACAAATGTTGTGCTAATGGTGATTTTAAAGTTTCTGGTTGCTTATAAAATGTAGAAGAACGATCTATAGAATTTTGTGCTGTTATAATATATTTTCTAAATTTTGATTTGTCCTTCTCACATAAAATTATCGCAAGTTACAAGGAATTTTGTATACCACTCTTTTTGCATCTTCATAATCATATCTTTTCTGCTATTCAGTAAAGAGCCAATAGTTAATCGGGATTGAAAAGGTGTTTTATATACTGTTTTTAATTATTCTCTTAATTTTTGTGACAAAATTAGAACATTCAGTTGAGTTATATACTTGGTTTTTCGATTAAACTCATCTTCTTCAATTATTCTTGGCTCAATTAACTTTTTCGTTCTTTTTTTTTCTATTATGTGAGAATATATTATTTGAAGATTCTTTCTGAAAGGGTCTGTTTGTCCAAAAATATACGGTCTACCCAAAATACATAAAGTAGGCATTCCTCTGAGACATGGAAATGATTAAAAACAGCTCTCTGGTGCTTTGCAAGCGCCATAGAAAAGGGAGAAAAGGACAAATCAGTTTTACGAAGCTAAAATGGCATCCAGTTTTTCAAATAGACGGCTGAAACCTCTTGTCAAAATGTTTTGACCATAGTACTTGCAAGGTATGATTTTGGTTCGATCCATCTCCATTTTGAGGGCTTCAAAACTTTCTTTTTAAGTTCCTATAAATTCGTTCTCGTCATTACTCTGCACTTTTATGTTTAACATGGATATCAACTATTGTTCTTAATCTCTGCCAAACGGTGATTCTTTTACATTAAATTTTTTTTTAAAACGCTCTTTTTAATTTTAGGTTAATATGGGGATGTCAGGTTGATTTTCACTCTCTTTATAGTCGACAAACGTCTTTCAACTACATCGCTGGTTACAGGGAGAGTGAATACAATTTGTTCAACATTTGAAAAAATAGGATACAAAAGTCTTTGTTCAAGCAACGTAAAGTAGAGTTAATTCACATTTCCTTTAAATCGACCAAAAAACTTCTTTTACTAGTTCTACTTCATACCTTAAATTAGTTTGATCTACAAAATTGGTTTGATCCATAAACATGTTGTAGTGATCTACAAAATAGGTTTGATCCATAAACATGTTGTAGTGATCTACAAAATTGGTTTGATCCATAAACATGTTGTAGTGATCTACAAAATTGATTTGATCCATAAACATGTTGTAGTGATCTACAAAATTGATTTGATCCATAAACATGTTGTAGTGATCTACAAAATTGGTTTGATCCATAAACATGTTGTAGTGATCTGCAAATTGGTTTGATCCATAAACATGTTGTAGTGATCTACAAAATTGGTTTGATCCATAAACATGTTGTAGTGATCTGCAAATGGGTTTGATCCATAAACATGTTGTAGTGATCTACAAAATTGATTTGATCCATAAACAAATTGTAGGGATCTACAATTGGTTTGATCTAAAATTTTGATCTACAAATTTGATCTAAAATTGGTTTGATCCATAAACATGTTGTAGAGATCTACAAAACTGCAAAATAAACATGTTGTAGTGATCTACAAAATTGGTTTGATCCATAAACATGTTGTAGTGATCTACAAAATTGGTTTGATCCATAAGCATGTTGTAGTGATCTACAAAATTGGTTTGATCCATAAACATGTTGTAGTGATCTACAAAATTGGTTTGATCCATAAGCATGTTGTAGTGATCTACAAAATTGGTTTGATCCATAAACATGTTGTAGTGATCTACAAAATTGGTTTGATCCATAAACATGTTGTAGTGATCTACAAAATTGGTTTGATCCATAAGCATGTTGTAGTGATCTACAAAATTGGTTTTATTCATAAACATGTTGTAGTGATCTACAAAATTGGTTTGATCCATAAACATGTTGTAGAGATCTACAAAATTGGTTGTAGTTATCTACAAAACTGCTTATAGCATCTACAAACATGAACTCATTGCTGAATTTAACTAATAAAAATATAGAGAAGTATACTTCAGAGACGGCTCATTTGATTGGAAATTGAAAGTTCTAATTCACTTTTTAAGCATCAAAAGATATCGGAGGGTAACCAGCCCTCCTCTACGCCCTTTCTTCCCAAATGCATCTGATAAAAACTTTGAGATAGGTTTTTTGTTAAAAATAGTTCAAAGATCATATAACAGAAACTTTTGTGTCGACAGAACCCCCAAGGGCCCGGAGGCAGGAGTTGTAAGCTTATGTCCTGGGAGCATATATGGTTCTTATGGAAGGGATGCTCGTATAAACTTCAAAGAGGGCTCATTTTATTGGAAATTGAAAGTTTTAGTTCAATTTGTAAGAATCAAAAGAGATTGGAGGGCACCTAGCCCCCCACCCCTCCACCCCCTTTTTTCACAAACCCATCTGATAAGAACATTGAGATAGCCATTTTTTCAAAAATAGTTCAAAGACCATATAACAAAAACTCCGGTGTCGACACAGCCCCTCAGGACCCGAGGGATGGCGTTGTAAGTTATGCACAGGTTGAATATATGGTTCTTATGGAAGGGATGCTCGTAAGAACTTCAGAGAGGGTTTACTTGATTGGAAACTGAAAGTTCTACTTCAGTTTTTGAAAGTCAAAAGAGATTGGAGGGCATCTAGCTACCCCCCATACCACTTTTTTCCCGTATACATCCGATAAAAATTTTGAGATAGCTATTAAGTTAAAATTTGTTCAAAAGTCAGATAACAAAAACTCAAGTCTCGACACAACCCCTCCGGGCCTGGGGGCAGGCGTTGAAAGTTATGGTCTGGGGCATATATGGTTCTTATGAAAGGAATGCTCGAATAAACTTGTGAGGGCTCGTTTGATTGGAAATTGAAAGTTCGAGTTCACGCTTTAATAGTCAAAAAGAGATTTGAGGGCAAATACCCCCCCCCCCCGCCTTCTTTTTCCAAACCCATCTGATGAAAATTTTGAGATATACATTTTGTTTAAAAAAAAGTAATTCAAACGTTGGATGAGAAAAAACTCCGGTGTCAATACAACCCCCCAGGACACAAGGGAAAGCGTTCTAAGTTATGCCCTAAAGGCATTTATGGTTCTTATGAAAGGGATGCTCGTATAAACTTCATAGAGGGCTCATTTGATCGGAAATTGAAATTTGTAGTTCACTTTTTAAGAGTCAAGAAATTTAAGGGCAACTATTCCCCCACGCCCTTTTTTCCCCAAACCCATCCGCTACAAATGTTGAGATAGCCAGTTTTTTTTAAAATTGTTAAAAAATTAGATAACAAAATTCCAGTGTCAACATAACCCTCTGGGTCCGGAGGGTAGACATTGTAAGTGTTGTCCTGGGGGGGGGTATATGGTTCTTATGAAAGGAATGCTCGTATAAACTACGGAGAGAGCTTATTTGATTGGAACTTGAAAGTTCTAGTTCACTTTTTAAGAGTCAAAAGATATCCAAGGGCTACCCCCCCCCCCCTCCCACACAACCTTTTTCCCCAAGCCTATCAGATAAAATTTTTAAAATAGCAATTTCAAGGTCAGATAAGAATAACTTCTGTGTCGACGCAACCCCCCCAGGGCCGGGAGGCAGGCGTTGTAAGTAATGCCTGTAGGGCATATACAGCTGTTGTGGAAAGGGTGCTCGTATAAATTTCAGAGAGGGCTCAATTGAAAGTTCTAGTTCAGTTTTTAAGATTCAAAAGACATCAGAGGGCAACTATCCCCCCCCCACGCTTCTTTTCCCCCAAAGTCATCCGATAAAATATTTAGATAGCCATTTTGTTAAAATAGTTAAAAGGTCAGATAAAAAAAAACTCCGGTGTCTAAGCAACCACCCAGGGCTCGGGGACAGGCGTTGCAAGCTATGCCCTGGGGGCATATATGGTTCTTATAGAAGGGATGCTCGTATAAACTTCGGAGAGTGCTGATTTGAATGGAAATTGAAAGTTCTATTTCAATTTTCAAGAGTCAAAAGAGATCGGAGGGCCCCTAGCCCCCTCACGCTCTTTTTTTTCTCCAAACCCATCCGATAAAAATTTTGAGATAGCTGTTTTTTTTAAATAGTTCAAAGGTCAGATAACAAAACTTCAGTGTTGACACAACCCTTCAGGCCCGGGGGGGCAGGCATTGTAAGCTATGTCTTGGGGCCTTATATTGTCTTTAGGAAGGGGATGCTCGTATAAACATCAGAGAGGGCTCATTTGAATGGAAATTAAAAGTTCTAGCTCATTTTCTCAGAGTAAAAAAAGATCAGAGGGCAACTAGCCTTCCACGTCTTTGGTTTAATCGGATGGATAAACCCATCCGATAAAAATTGAGGTGACCATTGTGTTAAAAATAGTTCAAACACCAGATATTAAAACTCCGGGTTCGACGAAACCCCGCAGGGCCCAGGGACAGGCGTTGCAAGTTATACTTTGGGTTTATATGGTTCTTATAGAAGGGATGCTCGTATAAACTTCAGAGAGGGCTTATTTGATTGAAAATAGAAAGTTCTAGATCCCTTTTAAAGAGTCAAAAGAGACCGAAGGGCAATTAGTCCCCCTTCATGCCCTTTTTCCCCAAACCCATAGGATAAAAATTTTGAGATAGCCATTTTTCTAAAAATAGTTCAAGCATCAGATAATAAAAACTCCGAGGATGAAACAAACCCCATTTTTACTTTGATATTATTACTTTGATACCTGTTTTGATATTTTGATGAAAATTTGATTTTTTTTTAAAGTTTGATTTTGAAATAAGGAATTTTTAAAAACTTGAAGCTTTTTGTAATCAAAAACAAACAAGAATTAATTAAAGAAAATTTTCCGAAAAATAAGTTTTTCAAAGAAAAGTAAGGGCCATTTTAAACTTAGGCTCAGCATATACAAATACCTATTAAACTTAAACTCAAAACGACCAGAAATTATTATTAAAGAATAAATGAAACCCAAATGGAACAGAAATTAAATAAACAATCTTAGCGAAAACATACAACATGTAATAGTATACATAAATAAATAGATCTTAAAACGAATAATGCTTAGATTGAAAATGAAAATTGAGCTTAAAACGAAAAAAACTATTTTGCTATTGAAGTATAAATCAAACTTAAAACGAACATAAATTAAATAAACAATGACTGCAAACAAACATACGATGGATATTAATGTAAATGAATAAATAAATCTTAAAACGAGTGAAACTTAAATTGAATATGCAAATCAAGCTTGAAACGAATAAAAATCACTACAAACAAGAGTTTGGGTATCGCCTCCTTCTCTCACTGGAAAAGTCTAAAACCTACTGCATCATTGGTGCTTTACTGAAAACTGTTTGCGTCTTGAACAGTCTTGGAAAGTATAAACAACATCAAATTGAGTATTTGATGTGTAATGATATTAGTTATTGAAAGATCCATCAGTTGATAGAATTTATTTCACTCTAATTTTATTTTTATTTTCAATGCTGTAAGAGTTCGAAAGGAAAACATGTTTCAAGTTATTCGTTTTCAGCGAAGTACTTATGACGCAAAAGGCTATAAGTTTTTATTTACAGACGAAGAAAAAAGCGACGCCTAAACTCTAGTTCGTACCGAAACTATATTCTCTCTGCGCAATGCTAGAAAGAGCGAATAAGTTAAACAAAAAATTTGGATCGTAATAATTTAAGTTACATAAAGCTCACTACTTCAAATTTTATTATATTTTTAATATTCATTTTCAGTATAAAGTACAAAATACAATATTTGTAAAAAAATTGGTTTTCAGTAAAGCCCCCATGACGCAGTAGTTTTAGACTTTGACAGTGAGAGAAGGAAGTGATACCCAAACTCTTGTTTGTAGTGAATTTTGTTCGTTTCAAGCTTAATTTGCATATTCAATTTAAGTTTCACTCATTTTAAGATTTATTTATTCATTTACATTAATATCTATTGTATGTTTGTTTGCATTGATTGTTTATTTAATTTCTGTCCGTTTTAAGATTCATTTATACTTCAATAGCAAAACATTTTTTCGTTTTAAGCTTGATTTTCATATTCAATCTAAGTATTACTCGCTTTAAGATCTATTTATTCATTTATATTATTACTTGTTGTATGTTTTTGTCTATGATTGTTTATTTAAATTCTGTTCGTTTCGGGTTTCATTTATTCTTTATTAGTAATTTCTAGTCGTTTTGAGTTTGAATTTTAACAGGTATTTGTATCTGCTGAGTTTAAGCTTAAAATGGCCTTTACTTTTTTTTGAAAAACTTATTTTTCGGAATTTTTTTTTCAATTAATTCGGGAAAGAACAGATGAGGGTGTAAAGTTTAAGCTTTTAGAGCATGGTGAGGAAGATGTTAAAAGGTGGTCGGCGGGGAACTAGTTCCCTTCTAATTCTTTTTTGGGCTTTGCTCCCTCCAAAGATGTCTGATCATAATTTTGGAACAGCCATCTTGTTCAAAATAGTCGATAATATCAAATAGCCATACCTCCAGGTATGACTTAACTCCCACATCCCCTGGTGTAAGTGTTGTAAGATATATAAGTTGCCCATTGCTTATATACAATAGGAGGGACCCAATAGATACGAAAGGGACATAATTTATGCATGTTTTTATGGTTTTTCTAATTGACGATGTTTTTTCATGGTTTTTCTCACTGTGGATGATTTTTTCATGGTTTTTCTCACTGTTGATGGAGGTTTCTTGGATGTCAACAACAGTTGCTGGATGTTTCTTGGATGTCCTCATAAGTTCACATCAACATCTGCTGAATTATTGATCCACTAACGGGACAGGATCACGTGTCTCTTTCTTGGTCAATTCGTTTGTTGTTTCTAAGTGTATTGACTCCGCTAACCGGACTGGATGATGTGTCTCTTTCTAACCAATCAGGGAGTTAAGAAAAGTTTGCCTTTACATCACAATTCACCCTTAAGATTCCTTATATAAGGGACTTGCATTGAGGTTAAACTATTATACTGTCTAAAGCCACTAAGGATAGAGCATCAAGTATTACTGGCATGTAAACTTAACCTAGAATGATTAATAATGTGAGTTCTGTTTAGTCAATTTTCTTAGGTTATTTCCAAATAAAATCATTTTACATAGTCCCCCTCCAGTATATTCAAATTCAGGTAAACCCCCTCCCCCCAAAAAAAAATCTCTACTATGTGATGTTTATAGTCATTAGAAAGCGTAAAATACGCTCTTTTTCACCGTGAAAATCCCCCCTCCCCCTGTTAACGATTTTAATTCATTCTTTGGAAATAATTCTCTTCTTCGATAAATTCATGCTTTCTGTATCCAACCTAAAGTGACAGTCATCTTCCGTCAACTCTTAGACATTAATCACCATATGATGCTAAGCCGTGGACCTGATATTATCAGTTCCGCAAACAGGTATATAGGGGTAATTATCACATCCTGTCAAATGAGCATCCTGTGCTAGTCAACTATGTAGACAGCTCGCGTCTATTGTCTCATTAATCGTGCAAATGATTACACAAAAAGACATTTTTTTTCAGTCAATTTAGCGGCGTATCTTTCTACAGTAAATCTTATAAATTTGTAGGGGGTAGCTGTTGCTTATGATAAATATATGGCAGAGGGGGGGATGATTGCACCTGAGTTATGGGGTTCGCTTCAAACAGCTTCATGGTAAGGTGAAAACAAACTGTTTTCCCCCGTGAACTGCAAGGGGATTAATTCATTGTGCAGACATGTACACCCTTTGACAAGAAAACAAATGTAGACTTTCTTATATATATATATATAACCCTGAAGTTTAGTGTTTGGTTAGCTTTTAATTATACCATATTTATGGCTGGCTATTTTGAGATCTAGATTTTAAATCATTGTATTGAATTTGATGCAGCTGTTGGCCCTAAAGAACAATGATAGTTTTTTTTTTAATTTACTTTCTAAATGGTAAAAATAGGATTTCTATGCTTTTCGGGTTTATTTCTTACAAGTTGTGTATTTAATTTTTTCTTCTAAATGGTAAAAATAGGAGCTACTAACTGTCGCCTATTTTAGCTTTTGCTTTACTGAAAAGGGGGAGAGGGGCTTCTTTGGGCAATGGCAAATGCTTTCTAGACAAAATTATGCCTTACAATAAATTCAGTTTTTCTTCTCTAGCAGGGAGTCATTATTTTATACTAATTTTTCCTTCTTTTTTAAGGACAACTATGAGAATTGCTCTCCTCCTCCTCTTCCTGAAAAGAGAGCAAGGGATAACGATAAAACCACTACGAAGGCGACAGTTGTACAATATGACCACTGGCCGAGACCCTCTTGCTCTGTGCTGCCTGTCCAAGTTCCATCTGAACATGTACCAATGCAGCCTGGCAGAAAACTGAAAAGAGAGTGGATGGCTGCTCACATGATGGTGAACCCCACTGCTCTAACCCCCCAAGCCAGTGACATCGCTGCAGGGGCTGCACATCCTACTAATACTGCTGGCCCAGCTGCACATGAACGTGACGTCAAGGCCCCGTCCATCCCCCATCATGCTTTGCCAGGACTATCCGGCACTCAAGTGCAGCTGGAATTTGGAGATGTAAGTATAAATTTTATTTCTCGCTATTTTTTCTCCCAAAGGAAATATATTGCTATTTAATCTACTTGAATCATGTCAAGTGCATGCATTCGACCTGCCAAATTAGGTTTGTGAAGCCAAAAAAAAGACACTATATCCCGCTCATAATAAGTAGCAAAATCTTTTGCGATATAAACTGCTTCACCTTGCCTCTATAAATTTCTTATAAAAACAACTTTCTATCGGAATGAGTTGTGCATCATGAAAGGGATAGGCTATCCATCTCAAATCAGGTTTTTTTTTCCAAAGCAGATAAAAAGTATTAACATGAAATTTTTCTTGAGGAGTTGTTTGAACAAAATCAAAACCTACTATGTCATGTTTTAGATTGTAAATATCTTATATTAAGTTGGAACTTTCAGGATATATATAGTATTGAATTAACCAAATGCTACTGCTACTAGGCGTATTCTTAAGCACATATGAAAATAATAATTCAATTTTAAAAATAGGGTGTTTTAGACACTTTGAAAATAAGCTATTTTCTTTTATAGATTGCATTGGTTCCATATTCGTTGTCCCCCTCCTCGTCAGTTGAAGAAGAAGAACATATATACGCGCCTGTGGAGTTTCGTGACAATAAAACATCTACTTTTAGGGAATGGCATGGTAATTCTCTAGAAATACCCTTTAATATTGATGATTTATTTACTAATTATTTCAATGTAGAACCTAGCACAGTTGAGCAAGGCGAAATAGCTAATTCAGATTCGGACTTGACATTAATAAGTCCAAATACTATGCAACTTTTGGATGATTTTGTCGGTGAATTAACTGAGAACCCTCCCCCCTCAGATTACATGAACATAGTTCCAGTTCAATCGAATTAAATGACTTCGATAAATTCCCATAGCCTTTTTATTGAACAAATTGGGGGAGGGGAAGATAATATACAAAAGGGTAACAATACACATTTTACAACATTACCAGAATTCAATCAAACAAATTCAGTATTAAATACAATAGTCGTCTTCACCGTGACTTTTGGGGATCCCTTTAATTCGCTTATGGGGGGAATTTTATATTTGACCCTATAGATATTCTCACGTATATGTAGATAAAATTCGTGCACTGTTAGAAAACCAGATTCAGCTGTGGGGGGGTAGGGAATCAAATAAGATTTCAATTGTTTTAAAGATACTTTATTTAAATGAGGGCAAAAGTGAAGTTTATTATCATTATGTACATACCGAGATGCTAGTGGTCTACCCACATTTGGAAAATTACAAAACAGTTTTTATGCAGTGGATAAACCAAATTATTACGCATCTCGAAAATTATAATGAGAATGGGAGTGGGTCTATGGTTTTATTTATTGAAAATTTAAGCGTAAATATTTGTAAATTTAAAAATGATTTTATTTTAAGAGGGGGGCATAGGGACAGGACAATTGTTTTAAAATATCATCCCGATTTAGAGGGTTGTCAGGGCGTTCCATGAATCTGTTTTGAAACAGGTCAAAAATGTTCATGTACGCTTTCCTCAGGTCAGCTTTCTGACCTCTACAAAATGATGCTACAAAGGCAAATTTAGAATACTGGGCTGTACATGGGAAGGAGGGGTCCGATTTCCCCCCTGTAGATTTCAATTGTTTAGAGGGGAAATTCCCAGTAACGCTAAGATCCATTGATATTTTTGAAAGGGCCCATGTCCATTTAAATATCAGCGTTACTGTGATCCAGTATGAAACTGAATTTAAAGAGAGTATTCGTTGTAATAAAAATGGGGTGTTGTTCCCAGTAAGGGGCCCGTCAATTGAATTGGTGAAACATTGGGTTTGGTTGTTATACTCTGCACCTAGTGCCATTTCAACCCAATTATAGACATCAGTAGAGTTCTGGGAGAGGTTAAGAATAAAGGGGTACATTTCTATTGTCCGAAATGCGTGTCCAGATTTCATAGGGATTTAAAGATAGGTATTCCCATAAAGAAGTGCAGATAGCATAGCTATGAATCAGTGGAAACGGTTCCAGGTGACAGGGCCATTTTACATTTAAAGAATTTTCAAAATACCCTCCTCCAAGGCAATAAAATCTCTTTGGATTTTGAAGCTAGGCTAGTGAATGTGAATGATCATCGATTTCCGAATCGAATAAAAGAACATCAAGCTATTGCGGTTTCCTATGCCCACGCACAAAGAGACAACTCTAAAACAATGTAGTTGTTAGAAATAGTCGACACGTTCGATGAGAATGAGTGCATGATCAAGGCATTGACTAAATTAATTGTCACTGCAAATGGAGCTATTTCTCGTTTGAGAAATACCCATTATCCAGTGTTGTTATCCACAGAGGATCGTCTGGCGATTAAAAATAAAAAAATATGCTGGGTTTGTAAGGAGGAATTTGACGAGGGGACTAAGGGCAAAGTGACTAGGGGGTAAAATCAGGGGGAAGGGGAATGTCAGAGACCACAATCCCTTGTGGCAGGAAATATCATCAGGGGGTAGTAATTTTCGAGGTGTAGCAAATCAATCTTGCAATGTGATTGTAAGCCAGCAGTTTTTTATACCGGTTTTCATTCACAATTCAAATTATGATTTAAAATTTATATTACCGGCCTTGGCACGTATGCACAGGGAGGGAGGGGGAGCAGATAATCCATAGGTAAACCTATAATAATACCTATAATACATTTACCTATAATATTATCCCCAAATCAGCTGAGAAGCTGGTGCTTCTCGAGTTGAAATGGCAGGCGGTGGATAACGGGCATACGGGTTGGAATACATTCAGGTTTTTAGACTCTTTAAGTTTCTTCCCCAAGGCATTGAGTCAATTGATTCAAGTACAGAAAAGCGACAATTTTGATAGTTTTTCTTTGCTTAAACAGCGCTTTCCAGACAGTGAAATGTATGATTTACTGACCTGTAAAGGCATAAATGCAAAAGAATATTACTGTTCTGGTGCACTCTTGAGCGAGGAGAAAGTAATTCCAATTGAAGCTTTCTATAATTCACTAACCAACAGTGAATGCACTGCCGAGGAATATGAATTTTCCAAAAGAGTCTGGGCTAAGGGTAATTGTAAACATGGGTGGGATTATTGTAGACTGTACTTGGCCAGAGACGTTTTAACTCTGTTAGATATTGTCTGTAAAAACACAGAACAAATTTATTCAGAGTTTGAATTAGATTTAGGCTATTATTTTTCCACACCACATTTGGTGATGGACTTGATTTTAAAAGTTTGTAGGGAAGAAATAGGGTTGATCGACAGATGTGGATCAACACCTTTTTGTAGAAAGATCAATGAGGGGGGGGGTTGTTTTTTATGGAGAGCGCGTTTTAACAATAGATCTAAGTGGACAAGACACTGGTGTAAAGTCAAATACAGTTCTCCTTGACATAAACTCTCTATACCCCTCGGCAATGTCTCAATACTCTTTGTCGTGTGGAAACTATAAATAGCTTGAGAATCCTTGTGAGATCCCAGACATTCACACCGTCGAGGACAATGGGCCACAAGGATGGTTCTTTAAAATTGACGGGCACATACCATTGGCGCTTCATGATTCTGTCAAGGGTTTGTTTATTCCACTGTATCAATCGAACAGTGACCAAGGACTCACAGAGCCCATAAAATCGATCATTGATTGATGATATGGGGATGTACTGGACCCCCTCCAAGCAGAAACTGATTGCAGACTTAGACCCTAAACAGAATATTGTTGTTCACCATGTTCTTTTGCACTGGCTGGTGAACAATGGTTTCAAGATCACAAAAATACAAAGGGTTCTGCAATTCAGTCAAAAACCTTATTTGAAGACGTTTATCGACACCTTTGTCAATAGACGCTCTCGGGCAAGAAGTAAAGTAGAAAAGGAAATGTACAAGCTCATTTTAAATTCAGCGTTTGGCAAAATGTGTGAAAGCGTACGGAACAGATCCCGTTGTGACGTCATAACCTGCCCTCAAGAATGTGCACGAATTATAGCAGACCTCAATTTTACATCGTTCACGAGCTTAGAGGCGAACAAAGTTCTTCTACACAGAAAGAAAAGAAATGTGGTGCTGAACAAGAATATAGCGGGAGGTAGTTCAGTACTTGAAATTTCCAAAAATCTCATGTTGTCATTTTTTTTACAATTTGTGCAAGGTACAATGGCTAAGGGAGGGGAATGTTCAAGTTTATTATGGGGATACTGATTCTCTGCTGTTAAAAGTTAAAACCGGGGATTTATTAAATGATTTAGAAAATGGGGAACACATCAGCTCGCCGATTGATTTCACTAACTGGAATGCATCCCTCTACCCCGAGTTGGTGAAACGTCAGGCCCCCAATCAGCTAGTAGTGTTAAAATCAGAGACGGGGAGCGATTTAATATACAATGGGGTGTTCCCCGGTCCTAAAGATTATTGCGTAGAAACCCACAACGAAGATGTAAAACAGGCGTTTAAAGGGGTGCCTACACATTTTCTAAAAAATAATTTCAACATGAGTTTCTACAGAAACTGTGCAGAAATTAATCTAGTGCCGAGAGCACAAGTGCTTGCAATTTGCTCTCTGCAGTATAAAAATAATACTCTTAGAGTTGAAAAGAATGCCATGTCTTCTATATCCGACAAAGTCTTTGTCATCGAAAATGGTGTAAATGTACTCCCCCACGACCACTATCGAATTTCAGACCGGGTTGAATGTGTAAACTATCGCAACCAACTCGGTCTGGATAAATTAAATTAACCTAACCCAACCTAACCTAACCTGATAAATTAACTTAAATGCTCAAACCTAACCTAACCTGACCTAACCTGCAGCAGCAACGCTTATTGTATACAGAGTTTCCACGCAATCCCCGGGGGTGGGGTGGGGGAGGGGGTCCTGCCTGCAGCCGGCCTTCGGCCCACAGCTCCCTGGAGGGGAGGAGGGTATTTTCATCTTTTGAATTCATAGTTTTCAACTATGCTGTTTTAAGTTGTTCGTGTTTTTATGTCAATAAGTTATTGTTGTACAAATAGTGCTATTCATGCTGTTGTACAAAAATGTGTGTGTACTATTACTGTTGGTGTTATTGATGTACAAAAAAAGTGTTTTTATGACAATAAATGTTCACCCTAGTTGTACATATAGAGTGTGTACTATTCTTGTTGTATTTTAACTTGTTTGTGTTCTTGATGTACAAAAATTGTTTTTAAAAAAATAAATGAAAAATAGTGCTGTACAAAAAGTGTTGTTGAGGAAATAGCGAGCGCTATTGCTATTCGTGCTGTACAAAATGTGTGTGTACTATTCATGTTATATTTTAAGTTGCTGATGTTAATAAATGCTATTGTTGTTGTTGAATGAAATAGTGTGTGTGTGTGTGTGTGTACTATTGTTCTTGCTGTACAGTAAAGTGATTTATGTTAATAAATGAAAGAAATATTGTTTTTTGTTGTTGTTCAGGTACTAGAAAGATCTATGGGAAAATTATTATTACTTATTCATTGGACAAGTATAGTTTACAGTTAGTTGTAATCTGATTGTTGTCAACAGCAGCAGCAGCAGCAGCATTATGTATCAATTTAAAACACCATTCAGGTCGTTTCTGTGTGGCCCATATATGTCTGGAAAAACGACACTTTTAGCTAAAATAATTCAAAATTGCAATAAAATGTTTTTGGAAAAACCAAAGAAAATTTATTATTGCTATGGTGTTTGGCAGCCATCCTATTATCAAATAAAAGCTATTACAACATCCATACCAATACAATTCATACAGGGAGTTGATGTTTTCAATAGTATTGAACCAAACTCATGGCTGATTATTGATGATTTGGCTGAATCAATGGAACAGTTCTCACAGGAAATGCTACAAATTTTTACCGTTCACTCTCATCATGAACACATTTCCCTAACCCTAGTTCTATACAATCTGTTTCATCAGAGCAAATATATGAGAACCCTTGCTTTGAATTGCACCATCTATATTATCTACCGAGTTGTTCGTGATTCTAGCTCGCTAATATCTCTCAATAAGCAAATATATCCTGGCGCCGCCAAATTTCTATCGTCAGTGTACAGTCAAATAACAAATATGCCCTACAGATACATTTTACTAGATGTTTATCAAAATACACTCGAAGATCAACCTGAAGTCACAGCTATATTTGGCGAAAAAATTACTGTATATTTTACGGTGAACAGTAGAAAAGGCTATTAGTTGCCATCATGACACTGAAGAAACTACACGAACAACGGCATTTATTTTCCGTTTTAGGCACTTCAAAACCTCCACTCAGGAAGGCCATACTCAAACATGGTGTTGACAATGATTTCATTAATCTAATATCTGAACTTTGTTTAAATTTAACTGAGGGCAATTTACACTTGCCAGAAGGTGTTAGACAACAGACAAAGCAACATCGTTCCACTGTACGTGCCTTGACTTGCAAAAACAAAGGAAAATTTTTTTAAAGGAAACGTCTCCTTCAAGTGGGCGGTAGCTTTTTTACACTTTTACTGCCAATAATTGCAGGACTTGTAAACAGTTTCTCTAGATGGCTAAACCATATAAATTAACCCCAATAGAACTTGTTCTCTCACCCGTGGAACATTTTGAAGACAATCTAAGCAAATTAATTAATGATGAAAATATTGCCGATGATAAAAAGCTAGTTTTACTTCAAGATGCATTGCGACGTGTGGACAAACATAGACCTTATCGTGAGAGACCCGCCGTCACCGTCACAGATCCCCCTAAACAGGAAACATCTCCTCAAGATTCTGCACAATCAAAGGAGAAGGAATTGAATTCCATACTGACATCAATTGGAAACCTATTGCCAGTGACCTATCGAGAACAGTTCAAAGGAGTATCAAAATATTTCATGTTGGAAAGTGGTGGTGGTGGTGATCAAGTTCAAGTCAATAGCACAGGGAAATGAATTGTAATTCAGGGAAAAATTTATAATCTAGTTGATTTAATTTGCGATATGGTTACGAATCGTAAAGGACTTTTATCATTTGACAATAATCTATATACCTTTCTAAATGCATCAAAATTCCCCGAAAGTCTTACCGCCAGGAATAAAACTCTATAGAAATTAATAGTATATAGTGCTCTAACAACATCAACACCATTTAAAAAAGAAGAAGATTCAAGATTGGAAAATACTAGCAGCAGCAGCAGCAGCAGCAGCAATGATTTTATAACACCAACAACGGTTACTGTTAGACAAAAGTGACGACGGATTGATTCACCCTCCATGGTGCAAAAGGGGAGTGGACATTACACTACGTGTTTGCGTTCAAAATGGATGAAGTTGTAAAACATGTTTATAAAAATATTGGTGAAGCAGGAAGTCTAAGTTCCCCCACAATGCTTTATAAAGTTGCCTCTGACATAGATGGTAGCACATTCAAAAAAGCAAAAGAGTATCTAGAAAATGAACCGAGTTACACACTGCATCGGAATCGCAGGCATCGTGGCAAACAATATCGACAAACTAAAGCCTTCTTCCCTCTGCATATAATGCAAACTTATCTTTTAACTTTAGACGCGATTCAAAAACGTCACAATACACCCTACGAATATATTTTAGTGGCAATCAGTTTTTTAGTCGCTATGCCTATGCCATTCCATTGCGATCAAAGAGAGGTGTTGAAGTTGCTCATGCTTTAGAATGTATTCTTGAACAGGATTGCTATAGAAAAATTCAATTGGATCGCGGAAGTGATTTTGTTAATCCTCTTGTGGAAAAGGTTCTATTGAAGTATAATACAACGCTCTATCATAGTCACAGCCCGGTAAAGGTTGCATTGGCTGAACGATTGATAAGAATGATTCGTCTATTAATTTCAAGATATTGTACACTGGAAAATACTACTGCTTTTATTCATGATTTAGATAAAATCATGCAAATATACAACCATCGACCACATCGATCCCTGTCCAATGTTAGCCCTCAGGACATTCATTGCAGTGAAAAAACATTTGATGCTTTTCTAAAGCAATATTCCAATGGTAGTGGTAATGAAAAGAAAAAGCAGAAATTCAATGTTGGTGATACTGTTCGAATGAATGGAACCACCAATATTTTTGAAAAGGGGAATTATTTATGGAGTACTGAACTATTTAAAGTGTTCAAAATCCTAGACACTACTCCCACGACATATCGACTGCGAGACACCAAAGATGATAAGATTCTCGGCGGTTCTTATGAATATGAACTGCAAAAAGTTAGAAACAATAGTGAAATATATCAAATTGAAAACATATTAAAGAGTCGTACTCACAGGGGCAAGAGATAGTTGCTTGTTCGCTGGCTAGGATACAAGATTTTGATTCTTGGGTCAGTTTTGAAGAAATTAACAATGCCCAATGATTTCTATGTGACTTTCATGTCCAATGTTTCTGATCCTCTCTACAATGATTTGAATAGAACAAGTGATTTTTGGACGAAACTGTCTCCTACCATCAAATTCGACGGTGCGTATGAAGTGGATCTTGTCAACTGTATTCTCAAAAATACATATGACATCCTGAGAAAAGATAGCAAATATGATATAAAAATTAGACCCAATGATTGGCCGCCAACCCCAGGTGACCAAGAACAAATTCAAAAGATCAATTGGATGAATTATTCATATATTGAATTACCCTACAAAGAACTCACCTGTATGAATGATTTATGTCGTTCTATCAATAAAAGAATTTCCGCTCATAAAAAAGAAGCCTTTCATTTCAACTATTCAAAGGAGGAGGGCAAGATCTACATTAGTTCACCCATTGCTGATGAAAAGCTTATTCTCCATGATAATCTAAAAGATGTTCTTGGCTTTAAGCTCAATATAATCAACGGTAAAAGTGCCGGAAACACTAATTTGATTTTTGCTGACTACCCGCCTGCCTTCTCCACGGACACTTGTATATTTCTCTACGCTTCATTTGTGGAACAATCCAGGGTTGGCAATAGCAATGTTTCCCTACTAAGAGTCCTTGAACGAAAAACCAATCAAGAACATATTCACCATTACAATATAAAGCATCTTCAGTATATCCCCGTAAACACTTCCTATTTGGAACTCTGTCAGTTAACACTAAGAACTGAATTAGGCGACCCCCTAGCAATATCAAAAGGTTTGGCTGTGATTAAATGCCATTTTCGACCCATCGTTCAACAACAACAAGATGTCTAATAGAAAAGTGGTATTCATTTGTCCTGAAATCGACTGCTATGTTAATACTCTTGGCCCAAGACAATTGGGCAATGGAATGGACTATTACAAAGGCCGCTCGTCAATGTCCGGGTATGGTCTTGGCAGTTGGTTGGCTAAGCTGTTTTGCTCTGCACTACCTCTGGCTAGAAAATATATTGTACCGGCTGCGACAGATTTTGCATCCTCTACGCTATATGAATGGGGCTCTGGCAAGGATTTAAAAAAAAATGCTTCGGAAAATCTTAGGTCCAGTGCTGAACCCTGGGCGAACAATTGAAATCTCATCAAAATGGAAAAGGTTTAAAAAGGTCGAGAAACAGTGAACCACTCATCAGTCTCTACTCAGGTCAGAAACGAAAGATATCACCTCTGTCAAAGAAAAGAAGGAAAAAGACGACACATACAGTAAACAGAAGAACAAGAAGTCCCAGTAAGAGAATTGTTAGATCGAAGCTAGTTTTCTTTCCCTAAGATGTCATATCTATCGCATAAGGATTCCCAACCTTCAATCGCTTCATCTTTAAATCTATTCAATGCAGAAAATGTCGATGTGAGTGTAAAATATGGATACTATAAACAATTTTGTCTACAACGTCTCCTCTCCGATAATATTAACTTTGAATATTATTCCAATGAAGACTACTTTATGGTAATGTCTTCAAAATTTATAGATTTACGAATGAAACTCCGAAAATCCGATAATACATTGCCGATTCTTGCCGATGGAATATCCTATGAAAATTGTATATTACATAATTTATTTCGTCAAATCAGTGTCTACATAAATGGCACACTGGTGAGCACAAGCAACAATCTCTCAAATTATACAAGCTATTTGTAATTCATGCTGACGACACCCAGGTCATACAAGGAATTGAGAGGCACCTCGAATGGATATGAATATATTACTGCTACTGATAGTACAGATGCACTTAAAAATGCTACAACTAGTGAATTACATCTAGTAGGATAAATATATCATGAAATATTTAATATACCCCAATGGCTACCACCCAATATTAAAGTGGATATACAATTGACGCTTGCTCCATCCAATTTCATTTTACGAAAAGAACTTGCTTGCAATCCTGATGTAACTCTCTCCCTCACCTCGGCAATACTACATATACGCAAACAACAGGTTATGAGTTCTGTTGTTTTGGCAGTGGAAAAACTGAGAGCCAGTGGAAATAATATTAAACTACTTGTTCCTCCTAAAATCACCAATAAGCATCATAGTGCCACAGGCTCACGCACCTTCACCGACTCATCCTTTATCAATGGCAAAATTCCGTCAAAACTGGCCTTGGCATTTGTAAAAAGCGCTAGCGCAATAGGATCGTGGACTGGATGTCCACATAAATTTGAAATGTTTGGGCTTTCATCTTTTGTCTGCAAAGTAAATGGAATCCCACTCTACAATCCATCTTTTTATAAATCCTATAGGATATTGTATGAGTTGACCATGCAAACCCTAGATCATGATTCACATCTATTTGAAAATGGTATAACCGAAGAAATGTTTGCTAAAACACATAGTATCATTGTATTGGACTTGTCTGGCACCCAGGATATGAGTATAGTACGTACGAGGAGTGTGCGTTTAGAATTTACATTTGCCGACCCATTACCAGAGAGTATTGCACTAATCTCGCTAAATCAATATGAAACCTATTGGGAAATCACTCCCGAAGGCAGTGTTCTATTAGACTTGGCACCATGAATACCAGTCAAATAATCAATGTATTTAATATGGACCCCTACATGTTCAAATACAAATCCTACTGTCTGCCCTCTCACTTTCTTGGAAAAATTGAAAGTGCCAACAATACCCTAATCATTTTTAATAGCAGTCCCTCGACTGTGAATACTGGCCATTGGTTGTGCATCTTTCAAACAAAGAAGACGATTGAATTTTTTGATCCTCATGGCCTACCCTATACCTTCTACACTCCACACATCAGCAAGTATATTGAGATCAGTGGGAAAACTATTATTCAAAATCGGAAGAGAGTGCAGGATCTTACGACTATAAGCTGTGGCTTTCATGCACTACTATATTTTGTGTTCAGATGTCGCGGCTATACTTACAAGCAGTTTCTCAACATTTCTGTAGAAAATCCTCATCTGAACGACTTTCTGGTGAAAAATATCCTCTCAGACCTCTACTATATTGATTTTAGTGCCCTATGAGTAAAGTGCTTAAAAATGTATGTGACTTTGTTTATTAATAAATGAAAAAATGTATATACAACAATGTCTTTAATCTTCACTTTAGATTTCTTCAGACAAGTTCAGTACAATTATACTGTGAGTTTTAGCAAACATTGTATCAATTATATCATTTTCAAATAGTTGTGAATCTCGATCTTGGGATTGCATTGTCAACTCATACAGTGTATAGGATTTATCAAAAGATAAATTGTAGAGTGGAATATTATTTACTTTACAGACCAGACATAGGCATGCTGACACAGTCTTAGGCATGCTGATCAAGAATTCAAAAAAGAGGCAAACAAGGCAGACCCGCCTATGGTCTTAAGAAGGTTGACCAAGAATTTAAAATTGAACGGTACATTCATCTGTGAATGATTTAGTTGACTAGGAAGCTCCAATAAGCAAGCAGATATCACGGATATATGTTTTTTCACAGAAAATTGTCTGAAAATAAATTTAAATATTGTTTCATCACTATATTATTGTCATTATTCTTCACTTTAGATTTCTTCTTCGGTGTATAGGCAACTGTCGTGCACCACTAATACCGGTAAATCATTTGAATTCACTGTATATTGATCTTGATTGTCTGCAAAGTCAGGGTCACATTTTCTACAGTATAATGTAACTTCACTCTTGTCGTATCTCTTTGCATAGTTAATGATACTATTTGCATTTATAGTGTGAAATTCACGTGTTTCAATCTTTCTATTTGAAGTAATATCACATATAGTTTTTTCAACTGGTTAATCACATTCGGTAACTGCAAAATATAAATCACTTGGTTTATAGTCATAATAGGCATTGTCGTCACAACGATGACGTAGAAACCAAATTGTCTTGTTACCCCAACAGTTGAATTGTAGATCAGATTCTTCTTCCCAAAATAATTTAAATCCACGAGGATATCAATCTCGTAAAAATAAACTAAAATCACGTTTGGAATTCTTTCCAATCGTACCGGGGTAAGTATTCTCCCACTAATTAGATTTTTCATAGTGATGATTGTAACATAGATTTCCTATAGGGTGATAGTCATAAATTTTTTCAAGATATGAATTACAGCCTTTAATTTGTACTGCATATCCTCTATGTAATTTACAAGGATTGCATAATTTTCACTTTTCATTATAGTCATCAATAATTGTACAATTCTCACATGATGACCAACTGCCAACAGTGTACATGCATAGTGGACATTTATATAACATTTTTTGGTTTCCGTTGTCAACTTTCTTCCAGCTAAAAAGAAACTGATCCTCGTTCGATAAATTCAGAGGGAGGAATGGGAGAGGAGTAACTCTGTGACGCTACCTCTTTCAAATGGGGGAGCCATCTACATTGAATCTATGGCAATGTTTTCAAAAGTATATCCACGATATTATTCTGCTTTGTTCCAATTAATATATCAATAGATTGAGTATAAGCATGTTAATGCAACGCTATATATATATATAAAGTCAAACTGTTCTAACTCGTTGAATTCTATTCACACACTAATAACAACTATAGCATAAATCCTTCCTTATATTCACTGCAATCCTGTCCCGTTAGTGTTTCCGACTCCTATGATTGGCCTAGAAGGAGACATGTGATCCTGTCACGATAGTGGATCAATACACTTAGAAACAACAAACGAATTGACCTAGAAAGAGACACGTGATCCTGTCCCGTTAGTGGATCGATAATCCAGCAATTGTTTATGTAAACTTATGTTGACATTCAAGAAACATCCAGCAATTGTTCTTGACATCCAAGAAACATCCATCAACAGTGAGAAAAACCATGAAAACATCCACAGTGAGAAAAACCATGAAAGACGATCCTCAGTGAGCAAAACCATAAAAACCTGCATAAATTATGTCCCTTTCGTATCTATTGGGTCCCTCCTACTTATACAAGGTTGGCTATTGGGGAAAGGTGGCATGTTTGATCTTGAGTCTCCAAATTGGGCAAAAATGCAAAGATAAAACTTTTAGAAAATATCGATTGAGATGTCAAACAAAATCAAAACATTCTAAATGCAGGAGGGTTTTTGAAAGAAGACAACAGCGATATCTAAGGCAACATTATATCTAAAGCAATATCAAAAGCAATATTTGAATTTAGACTGCAAAAGTCTAACGCCTACTGCATGATTGGCGCTTTGCTGAAAACGAAATTATATTACGAATTTTTTCTTATGTACTTAAAACATTGAAAATAAAAATAAAAAAAACAGTGAGATAGTATCTTTAACTGCTGATATCTCAGCAATTAATATCATTATAGATTATTCAGTTTAATTTTATTAGTTCTTTCCACGGACTGTTCAAGAGACATATAGTTTCAAACAGTTCGTGGTAACGAACTGTAAGTAAGGAGTGACCCGGCTCAATGGTAACTGAAACTCTAGAAAACGAGATTTTGATATCAATAGATGCATACAAGGAATCAGATTTTAATACTGATTTTAAATATATAAGTTTTATCAAGTTTAATCCTACCCATCAAAAGTTACGCGCCTGAGAATATTTGGCCAATTTTCGAAAAAAGGGGGAAAGACCCCCTAAAATTTATAGAACCTTAATGAAAATCACACTATAATATTCAGAGTATCAGAGAACCCTACTGTAGAGGTTTCAAGCTCCTATCTACAAAAATGTGCAATTTTGCATTTTTTGCCAGAAGAAAGATCACGGATGCGTGTTTATCTTTTTTTTGTTTTTTTTTTGTTTTTTTTCCCCAGGGGTGATCGTATCGACCCAGTGATCCTAGAATATCGTGGGTGGGCTCATTGGAACGGGAATTAAAAGTTCTAGTGCCCTTTTTAGGTGACAAAAAGAAAATGGAGGGCAACTAGGCCCCCTCCCACGCTCATGTTTTTCCCAAAGTCACCCTATCAAAATTTTGAGATTGTCATTTTGTTCAGAATGGTCGAAAATATGATAACTATGTCTTTTAGGATGACTTAGTCCCCCGAATTCTCCGGGGGGAGGGCTGAAAGTTATGAACTTTACCCAATGTTAACAGTATTAACATTGTAACAGTATTAACAAAATAGTATTGGTTATTGGGAAGTATATAGAAGTTTTCAGGAGGGATTTTTTCTGGTAGTGGGGGGGAGGGTGCGTGGGTCGGGGGTTATGATGGAGTATCTTTTCATGGAGGAAGTTTTCATGGGGAGAGGAACATTGCTATGAAGGGGGAGCTGGACATGCCAGCATTATTTAAAAAAAGATCAGGAATTAAATATAAAAAAAAAGTTTTACAACTGAAAGTAAGCAGCAACATCGAAACTTCAAACGAACAGAAATATTACGTATATGATTGGTTTCACCCCTTAGTCCATACCTCGCTCTTTAAGCCAACGACGTTTTAGTACTTTCATAAGAGATATTTATTCTAAATAACGGCCTTTGTGATTAAGCGGTCATTTTTAAAGAATTGGAACAAAATTTGAACTTTAGCTTAAAGAGCGAGGTATTGAATAGGGGGTGGACCCCCTAATATACATATTAAAAATATATGAATATAGAAGTTCGTTACGTAAGTTAATTCGTGAGTTACGTATATTTATTACTAATAAAAACGTTCGTAAATAAAATTAAACAAGTTTCGAGAAAGCCATTTAACCAAATAAAAGTAAAATTAATATGCAAATTTTGTTTTAATTATTCATGCACGGTGAGCCAAAATCAAAATCTGCATTAATTCAAAAATGTTCAAAATTAGATAAAAAAAACAAGTTTTTTTTACTGAAAGTAAGAAACGACGTTAAAACTTAAAACGAACAGAAATTAGTCCGTATATGGAAGAGGTTTTCCCCTCCTCAATGCCTCGTTCATTACGCTAAAGTTTGACTTTCTCACAACTCTATTTTTTTTAAACAATAAAAAACTTTAGCGTAAAGAGCGAGGCGTTGAGAAGGGGACAGCCCCTTCCATATACAGAATAATTTCTGTTCGTTTTAAGTTTTAACGTCGTTCCTTACTTTCAGTTAAAAAAACTTGTTTTTTTAATTTAATTCAATAAAGCGTAAATGTCACAGTAGGCTTTAGACTTTTACATTTAGGGAAGGGGGCAGTAGTCAAACTCTTGTTTGTAGTGATTTCCGTTCGTTTTAAGTCTGCATTGAATATTGAATATAAATTTTACTCGTTTTAAGATTTATTTAAATTAATACCTGTTGTATGTTTGTTCGTTATGATTGTTTATTTAATTTATGTTCGTTTTGAAATTCTTTAATAATAATTTCTGGTTGTTCTGAGTTTCAACAACTACAATATGAACTTTATATCTGTCAGTCTTAATTTTAATATGGCTCTTTACTATTCTCTGAAAATTTTCTTTTTTCGGAGTTTTTTTTTGTGAATATTTTTTTAATTAATTTGATTAATTCTGTGCGACTCCACAGAAACGAATTTGCCACTACGAGGCGTTACTGAAAATATCTAGAATGTATTTTGTTTTCTTTAAAGTGCAAACTACGTTTCGGTGTTTAGAAGGCACAGGGGCGTTAACCCTACTCCTCTTTTGTAATATTTTCTGCTCATTTTAAGTTTGACTCGGCTATTTACTGTAATTTCTGTTCGTTTCGGGTTCCATTTATTTATTGTAGCTATTTATGATCGTTTTTTCGCTTGAAATATAATTTGACTTTATTTCTGCTCATGCTTTAAAGTAGCTCCTTGCGTTTCTTTGAAAAACCTCTTTTGCAAAAGAATAAGAAACAGAACAAGGCATTAAGGTAAAAATTTCAGGGACAGTTGAAGGGGATAAAAAACTAAATTAAGAAATATTATGGATATCCAAAATGTCAAAAGAGTATCTGTGGAACATCCCAGAAATAACTAAACTTGTTACATTGAAGCTTCCAGGGCATCTGGTTGGTAGTGCTGCACTAAATCAAATGAAAATATGATCATCCAGGTTGGCAAAAGGCCATATCCACAATATTTGTTGAATTGCTAAGGACAATGAAATGAAAATTTCAGGGAATGTTGGGGTGGACTATTTCAAAATACACTTTGTCCATGCAAATTGTCGAAAGGGCTTATCAATAATATGTCAGGAATGGCTGAGGGTATTAAGTTGAGACTTCCAGGGTTACTACTACTATTACTATTACCACTACCACTACTACTACTACAACTTTCCAAGTTATTATATTCATCATAGTCATCATATTATATTCACACACTTTCCAAGTCAATATATTCCAATGCACAGGACTATCTTTTTTATAGAATAGACGTTGTTTCACGTAATAGAAAGGATGGGAGTGTGTTAAAATCATCGATGTTTCAACTCTGTCACCTTTTCTGAACACTTTCCTACAATATAAAAAGGATTTAGTTATGGGCTAGTTGCCAAAACTGTTATCATCATCTTGATCTTAATTTTGAAATTATAAAAAAAAAAATCGAAGTTTTAGAGTTTTGTTTAAATTTTGAATAAACGATAGACAGAACTAAACGCGATTGGAAAAAAAAACTCATGTTCAAATTTCTTATATAAAATTATATCACTATTATATATTTTCCTTTCTAACAATTTTTATGCTTATAAATATGCAAGCGAGAATTCTTTTTTTCTAGAGCAGTATAACCATGCTAACAACATTGTACTAGCTACATGTACACATAATTAAAAATACAGTTTATATAGTCGTTAGTTGTTAAGAAAATGTCGACATTTGGAAGCAGGGGCATCAATTAGGGGGAAAAGAGAGCAATTGCCCTCTTTCGAAAATACTTTTTTCGGTAATTTCATTAAAAAATTGTAATCTTATGTTTTGAAAAACACACCTTTTTTGTATGGTCGTTGGGAGAATTTCTGCTAATGTAAATTATCTCTTTTTGTCAGTTGCTACTCAAAGAAATATCACCAGCTACAAAACCTAATAAATAAACCTCTTCAGAACTTCTTGAAAAATTAGAGCTATAATACTTCAAAGTAAATCCTGAATATCTTTAGAAATACTTCTCCGTTGCTGCTAGTGAAATCAAGATAAAGCTTAAGAAAGGAAAACAAGATAGAAGTTTCTTTACAAAAGGAGAAAAAAATCTCCTTAGCATTTTAATTTGCAAATATTTACAAAATCTAGCCACAAGAAAGGAGCTTACGTGGAAACGTATCTTTATTTCTATCAAAATATCTTCTAATCAATTTATAACACTTTTTGAGCCCTAACAAGAAGTAAAAAGGAGAAAAGTCGTAATCCTTTTCGATAATTAATTTAGCTAATTGCAAATTACTGAATAAGGTAAAAATAAGTAGTTACTTGAAGTTACCACAGCGTATTTTGAAGGAAAAAAGTAGATGAGATACCCCGTAATTAAAGGGGGAGCACAAACCTCTTTCACTGGTAAGTCATTTTAGGTGAACGCATCAATTATTTTACACTTGAATTTACTTCTAAGGCAGTTATAGCGAAACAAACTATTTTTTCTGCTTAGTGTGCAAGGTTTGTTTGTTCCTTGTTTTTCTAAATTAGCTATTCGAACCCACTTTCAACAATGCAGTGTGCGATTTGGTACTTGCATGATATACCCAGTACCACTCAAGAAGTGAATTTTAGGCTAATCCTAATAAAATATACCTAAGTATGATAAAAACATAATACTTTAGAACAAATTTGGGCTATATATTTGCAAATTAGGCGAGTAGGGGTAAAGTAAAGCGGGTCTGCATGCAAAATGTGTTAGCTACGATTGTTTTTCATATTATGAAGTAAGAATTATTTTCTGACTTTAAACGTTCCAAATACTTTACCAAAATACTTTACTAACGATTTCTGTAGGCAGGACATTACTTAACATGATGATGCTTATTAGACTAAGAGATGTTGAAGACAAAGTTTTAAGAGAAAAACAGTGCAATTTTAGGAAGGGTAGATGATGTGTCGACCAAATTTTCACTCTTAGATTAACAATTAAGATGTGGCTCATTCCTCAAACACCTTTGGTCTTCAGTTTTATAGATTGATTCAGCTGATAGAAGAGCTTCAGCAGTAGTATGCTAAATATGGATTTGCTTGATGCCCTAGGAATTCCCATACTATTTGCTTGATGCTCTACACCTTTTCAAAGAGAATCAGAACTCCCTCACACAGCACCTTCCCAAGGCAGATTACCAGACTGGTTATTGCTATTGATATCAATTGCACATGGAAACAGTTTGACGGGTTTGGGGAGATTACGTTCCTTGGCACCTTTTCAGAGCATGTACTTATGGATACCTTTCCAAGCAACGTGATTAAACACGCTTTTACAATCGGAATTGTTTAATCGACATTTGCAAAAAGGGATAAGGAATTCGCAAATTTGACACTATGAACGATATTAATAAATGTTTGAATAATAGGAGTGTGATTGATTCTAATTAGTGATTGGATAATTTTTTAACAAGAAATCTCTGAATAAGATATTTTTGGAGGGATGGGAGAGAGTTTTGCTTGCCTTTCATTGGTACCTTTCCAAGCGAGCGGGGATTCCCCTCCAGTTCCTAAACATTGCAAAAAAGATAACAGTATGAGTGGGGATTTCCCACACAAGTTTTGTTTCAACTCCAAGTTTTTCAACCAGACTGTTTTTTTGAGCTAACATCCGTTTTTTAGGAGCCAATCAGAGACCTCGGAGCTTGGAAGATAGAGAAAAAAAGGGTTAAAGTGATTAGCAATTACAAGCGGTGATTCCCCACTGGTTCCTGAATTGCCTTACGTTCCTTGGTACCTTTCCAGAGCATGTACCTATGGATTTGGGGAGATTAGGTTCCATGGCACCTTTCCAGGGCATGTACTTGACGAGGGAGAAAAAGGATTAAAGTGATTAGCAATTACGAGCGGGGATTCCCCACTGGTTCCTGAATTGCTTTACGTTCCTTGGTACCTTTCCAGAGCATGTACTTGATGATGGAGAAAAAAGGTTAAAGTGATTAGCAGTTACGAGCGAGGATTCCCCACTGGTTCCTGAATTGCCTTATGTTCCTTGGTACCTTTCCAGAGTATGTACTTGACGATAGAGAAAAAGGGTTAAAGTGATTAGCAGTTACGAGCGGGGATTCCCCACTGGTTCCTGAATTGCATTATGTTCCTTGGTACCTTTCCAGAGCATGTACTTAACGATGGAGAAAAAGGGTTAAAGTGATTAGCAGTTAAGGTAACCTCAATGGCATTTGAGCAGTGTTGTCAATTTAAAATAGAGTTTAACATTATAGTATACTAAAAACTTGATACTAAGAGAGATGTAGATGGCAAGAAAAGAATTTTAATAATGGATAGCTTTACTTCTTCGATGTGTTCTGTATAATACACAAGTGGCGTTCGAACAGTGTTGTCAGTTTAAAATATGGTCTAACGTCATAGTATACTAAAAAGTTGATACTAAGAGAGATGTAGATGGCAAGAAAAGAATTTTAATAAGGAAATTCAGAACAATCCATAGAAATCCTTACAGATCAAGTAGTGAGGTATACATGAGTATGAACCATCATGGATCATAAGCACCAATGACCCTAACCACCAGGGACTTCAGCCCTCCATAGGTCCCCTATCCCCAAACTCGAAGGGCGCCCCCTCCCGCCAACTTTTTGGCCCCCTCCCCCTCCCCATTTTTTTTATTTTTTTTAACATGGTATATTTTTTCAACTTTTTTTTTACATGTTATTGAATGAGATGAGACTTAATTAAATTCCGGAGTATTTTGTCTTGGTTTACCTTGTAAAAGATATAAGCTATTGACTTTTTAATGCTAATTTTGGATTTCTTAAATTGAAATGCATTATCTGGAATATTTTAGTAGTGTTTTGTTGTGGTTTACCTTGTCACAGTTACATTCTCTTAATTTTTCAAAGTTCATTTTGGATTTCTTTCCTTGAAATGCTAAAGTTGGAATATTTCAGTAGTGTTTTGTCGTGGTTTACCTTGTCACGGTTACATTCTCTTGATTTTTCAAAGTTCATTTTGGATTTTTACATTCTCTTGATTTTTCAAAGTTCATTTTGAATTACTTTCATTGAAATGCAAGAGTTGGATTATTTCAGTAGTGTTTTGTCGTGGTTTACCTTGTCACAGTTACATTCTCTTAATTTTTCATAGTTCATTTTGAATTTTTTTTTTCGTTGAAATGCAAGAGTTGGAATATTTCAATAGTGTCTTATTGTGCTTTACCTTGTCACAGTTACATTCTCTTGATTTTTTTCAAAGTTCATTTTGGATTTCTTTCGTTGAAATGCAAGAGTTGGAATATTTCAGTAGTGTTTTGTTGTGCTTTACCTTGTCACAGTTACATGCTATTGATTTTTCAAAGTTCATTTGGAATTTCTTTCATGAAATGCAAGAGTTGGAATATTTCAGTAGTGTTTTGTCGTGGTTTACCATGTCACAGTTACATTCTCTTGATTTTTCAAAGTTCATTTTGAATTTCTTTCGTTAAATGCAAGAGTTGGAATATTTCAGTAGTGTTTTATCTTGGTTTACCTATTCACAGTTACATTCTCTTGATTTTTCAAAGTTCATTTTGGATTTCTTTCCTTGAAAAGCAAGAGTTGGAATATTTCAGTAGTCTTTTGTCGTGGTTTACCTTGTCACAGTTACATTCTCTTGATTTTTCAAAGTTCATTTTGGATTTCTTTCCTTGAAATGCATGAGTTGGAATATTTCAGTAGTGTTTTGTCGTGATTTACCTTGTCACAGTTACATTCTCTTGATTTTTCAATAGTTCATTTTTGGATTTCTTTCGTTGAAATGCAAGAGTTGGAATATTTCAGTAGTGTTTTGTTATGGTATACCTTGTCACAGTTACATTCTCTTGATTTTTCAATAGTTCATTTTTGGATTTCTTTCGTTTAAATGCAAGAGTTGGAATATTTCAGTAGTGTTTTGTTATGGTCTACCTTGTCAAAGTTACATTCTCTTGATTTTTCAAAGTTCATTGTGGATTTTTTTTTCCTTGAAATGCAAGAGTTGGTATATTTCAGTAGTGTTTTGTCATGGTTTACCTTGTCACAATTAAATTCTCTTGATTTTTCAAAGTTCATTTTGGATTTTTATATTCTCTTGATTTATCAAAGTTCATTTTGAATTTCTGTCGTGAAATGCAAGAGTTGGAATATTTCAGTAGTGTTTTGTTGTGCTTTACCTTGTCACTGTTACATTCTCTTGACTTTTCAAAGTTTATTTTGGATTTCTTTCGTTGAAATGCAAGAGTTGGAATATTTCAGTAGTGTTTTGTTGTGCTTTACCTTATCACAGTTACATTCTCTTGATTTTTCAAAGTTTATTTATAGTTTATATATCGTGGTTTACCTTTTTACGGTTATATTCTCTTGATTTTTCAAACTTCATTTTGGATTTCTTTCCTTGAAATGCAAGAGTTGGAATATTTCAGTAGTGTTTTTTCGTGGTTTACCTTTTCACAGTTACATTCTATTGATTTTTCAAAGTTCATTTTTGATTTCTTTCCTTGAAATGCAAGAGTTAGAATATTTCAGTAGTGTTTTGTCGTGATTTACCTTGTCACAGTTACATTCTCTTGATTTTTCAATAGTTCATTTTTGGATTTCTTTCGTTTAAATGCAAGAGTTGGAATATTTCAGTAGTGTTTTGTTATGGTCTACCTTGTCAAAGTTACATTCTCTTGATTTTTCAAAGTTCATTGTGGATTTTTTTTTCCTTGAAATGCAAGAGTTGGTATATTTCAGTAGTGTTTTGTCATGGTTTACCTTGTCACAATTAAATTCTCTTGATTTTTCAAAGTTCATTTTGGATTTTTATATTCTCTTGATTTATCAAAGTTCATTTTGAATTTCTTTCGTGAAATGCAAGAGTTGGAATATTTCAGTAGTGTTTTGTCGTGGTTTACCATGTCAAAGTTAAATTCTTTTGATTTTTCAAAGTTCATTTTGAATTTCTTTCGTGAAATGCAATGGTTGGAATATTTCAATAGTTTTAATCGTGGTTTACCTTTTCACAGTTACATTCTCTTGATTTTTCAAAGTTCATTTTGGATTTCTTTCCTTGAAATGCAAGAGTTGGAATATTTCAGTAGTGTTTTGTCGTGGTTTACCTTGTCACAGTTACATTCTCTTGATTTTTCAAAGTTCACTTTGGATTTCTTTCCTTGAAATGCAAGAGTAAGAATATTTCAGTAGTGTTTTGTCGTGGTTTACCTTGTCACAGTTACACTTTCTTGATTTTTCAAAGTTCATTTTTGGGTTTCTTTCGTTGAAATGCAAGAGTTGGAATATTTCAGTAGTGTTTTGTTATGGTTTACCTTGTCACAGTTACATTCTCTTGATTTTTCAAAGTTTATTTTGGATTTCTTTCATTGAAATGCGAGAGTTGGAATATTTCAGTAGCGTTTTGTCTTGGTTTACCTTGTCACAGTTACATCCTCTTGATTTTTCAAAGTTCATTTTGGATTTTTACATTCTCTTGATTTTTCAAAGTTCATTTTGAATTTCTTTCTTGAAATGCAAGAGTTGGAATATTTCAGTAGTGTTTTGTCGTTGTTTTTCCATCGCACAGTTACATTCTCTTGATTTTTCAAAGTTCATTTTGAATTTCTTTCGTGAAATGCAAGAGTTGGAATATTTCAATAGTGTTTTATCGTGGTTTACCTTGTCACAGTTACATTCTCTTGATTTTTCAAAGTTAATTTTGGGTTTCTTTCCTTGAAATGTAAGAGTTGGAACATTTCAGTAGTGTTTTGTCATGGTTTAACTTGTCACATTTACATTCTCTTGATTTTTCAAAGTTTATTTTGAATTTCTTTCGTTGAAATGTAAGAGTTGGAACATTTCAGTAGTGTTTTGTTATGGTTTACCTTGTCACAGTTACATTCTCTTGATTTTTCAAAGTTTATTTTGAATTTCTTTCCTTGAAATGCAAGAGCTGGAATATTTCAGTAGTGTTTTGTCGTGGTTTACCTTGTCACAGTTACATCCTCTTGATTTTTCAAAGTTAATTTTTTGATTTTTACATTCTCTTGATTTTTCAAAGTTCATTTTGGATTTCCTTCCTTGAAATGCAAGAGTTGGAATATTTCAGTAGTGTCTTGTTGTGCTTTACCTTGTCACTGTTACATTCTCTTGATTTTTCAAAGGTCATTTTGGATTTCTTTCGTTGAAATGAAAGAGTTGGAATATTTCAGTAGTGTTTTGTTGTGGTTTACCTTGTCACAGTTACATTCTATTGATTTTTCAAAGTTCATTTTGACTTTCTTTCGTGAAATGCAAGAGTTGGAATATTTCATTAGTGTCTTGTCGTGGTTTACCATATCACTGTTACATACTCTTGATTTTTCAAAGTTCATTTTGAATTTCTTTCGTGAAATGCAAGAGTTGGAATATATCAGTAGTGTTTTATCGTGGTTTACCTTTTCACAGTTACACTCTCTTGATCTTTCAAAGTTCTTTTTGGATTTCTTTCCTTGAAATGCAAGAGTTGGAATATTTCAGTACTGTTTTGTCGTGTTTTACCTTATCACAGTTACATTCTCTTGATTTTTCCAAGTTTTTTTTGGATTTCTTTCCTTGAAATGCAAGAGTTGGAATATTTTAGTAGTGTTTTGTCGTGATTTACCTTGCCAGAGTTACATTCTCTTGATTTTTAAAAGTTCATTTTTGGATTCCTATCGTTGAAATGCAAGAGCTGGAATATTTCAGTAGTGTTTTGTTATAGTGTACCTTGTCACACTTACATTCTCTTGATTTTCAAAGTTTATTTTGAATTTCTTTCGTTGAAATGAAAGAGTTGGAATATTTCAGTAGTGTTTTGTCATGATTTACCTTGTCACAGTTACATTCTCTTTATTTTTCAAAGTTCATTTTGAATTTATGTCTTTGAAATGCAAGAGTTGGAATATTTCAGTAGTGTTTTGTCGTGGTTTAACATCTCACAGTTAAATTCTATTTATTTTTCACAGTTCAAGGTGGATTTACTACATTTAAATGCAAGAGTTCGAATATTTCAGCAGTGTTTTGTCATTGTTTAACATGTCACAGTTATAATCTCTTGATTTTTCAAAGTTTAATTTGAATTTCTTTCATTGAAATGAAAGAGTTGAAATATTTCGGTAGTGTTTTGTCATGGTTTACTTTGTAACAGTTACATTCTCATGATTTTTTAAAGTTCATTTTGAATTTCTTTCATTGAAATGCAAGAGTTAGAATATTTCAGTAATCTTTTGTCATGGTTTACCATGTCAAAGTTACATTCTCTTGATTTTTCTAAGTTCATTTTGAATTTCTTTCATTGAAATGCAAGAGTTGGATTATTTCAGTAATGTTTTGTCATGGTTTACCATGCCACAGTTACATTCTCTTGATTTTTCAAAGTTCATTTTGGATTTCTTTCGTGAACTTTGAACTTTGAACTTTGAAAAATCAAGAGAATTTAACTGTGACACGGTAAACCACAACAAAACACTACTGAAATATTCCAACTCTTGCATTTCAAGGAAAGAAATCCAAAATGAACTTTTGAAAAATCAAGAGAATGTAACTGTGACAAGGTAAAGCACAACAAAACACATTTCAATGAAAGAAATCCACAATGAACTTTGAAAAATCAAGAGAATTTACCTGTGACACGGTAAATCACGACAAAACACTACAAAACACTACAAAACACGACAAAACACTTGGAATATTTCAGTAGTGTTTTGTGGTGGTTTACCGTGTCACAGCTAAATTCTCTTGATTTTTCAAAGTTCAAAGTTCAAAGTTCATGAAAGAAATCCAAAATGAACTTTGAAAAATCAAGAGAATGTAACTGTGGCATGGTAAACCATGACAAAACATTACTGAAATAATCCAACTCTTGCATTTCAATGAAAGAAATCCAAAATGAACTTTGAAAAATCAAGAGAATGTAACTGTGGCAAGGTAAACCATGACAAAACACTACTGAAATATTCCAACTCTTGCATTTCAACGAAAGAAATTCAAAATGAACTTTGAAAAATCAAGAGAATATAACTGTGACATGGTAAACCATGACAAAATATTACTGAAATAATCCAACTCTTGCATTTCAATGAAAGAAATTCAAAATGAACTTTGAAAAATCATGAGAATGTAACTGTTACAAGGTAAACCACGACAAAACACTACTGAAATAATCCGACTTTTGCATTTCAATGAAAGAAATTCAAAATGAACTTTGAAAAATCAAGAGAATGTAACTGTGACTTGGTAAACCATGACAAAACACTACTGAAATATTCCAACTCTTGCATTTCAACGAAAGAAATCGAAAATGAACTTTGAAAAATCAAAGGAATGTAACTGTGACGTGTTAAACCACGACAAAAAACTACTGAAATATTCCAACTTTTACATTTCAACGAAAGAAATCCAAAATAAACTTTGAAAAATCAAAAGAATGTAACTGTGGCAAGGTAAACCATGACGAAACACTACTGAAATATTCCAACTCTTGCATTTCAACGAAAGAAATTCAAAATGAACTTTGAAAATCAAGAGAATGTAACTGTGACAAGGTAAACCATAACAAAACACTACTGAAATATTCCAACTCTTGCATTTCAACCATAGAAATCCAAAAATGAACTTTGAAAAATCTAGAGAATGTAACTGTAGCAAGGTAAACCAAGACAAAACACTACTGAAATATTCCAACTCTTGCATTTCAAGGAAAGAAATCCAAAATAAACTTTGAAAAATCAAGAGAATGTAACTGTGACAAGGTAAATCACGACAAAACACTACTGAAATATTCCAACTCTTGCATTTCACTGAAAGAAATCCAAAAAGAACTTTGAAACATCAAGAGAATGTAACTGTGAAAAGGTAAACCATTGTAAAACACTACTGAAATATTCCAACTCTTGCATTTCACGAAAGAAATTCAAAATGAACTTTGAAAAATCAAGAGTATATAACAGTCATATGGTAAACCACGACAAAAAACTACTGAATTATTCAAACTCTTGTATTTCACGAACGAAATTCCAAATGAACATTCAAAAATCAGGTGAATGTAGCTGTGATAATGTAAAGCACAACAAAACACTACTGAAATATTCCAACTCTTGCATTTCACCAAAAGAAATTCAAAATTAACTTTGAAAAGTCAAGAGAATGTAACAGTGACAAGGTAAAGCACAACAAGACACTACTGAAATATTCCAACTCTTGCATTTCAACGAATGAAATTCAAAATGAACTTTGAATAATCAAGAGAATTTAAAAGTCCAAAATGAACTTTGAAAAATCAAGAGAATGTAACTGTGACAAGGTAAACCACGACAAAACACTACTGAAATATTCCAGCTCTTGCATTTCAAGGAAAGAAATCCAAAATGAACTTTGAAAAATCAAGAGAATGTAACTGTGACAAGGTAAACCACAACAAAACACTACTGAAATATTCCGACTCTTGCATTTCAATTAAACAAATCCAAAAATTACCTTTGAAAAATCAAGAGAATTTAGCTGAGACAAGGTAAACCACGATAAAACACTATTAAAATATTCCAACTCTTGCATTTCACGAAAGAAATTCAAAATTTAATTTGAAAAATCAAGATAATGTAACTCTGACATGGTAAACCACGACAAAACACTACTGAAATATTCCGACTCTTGCATTTCAACGAAAGAAATCCAAAAATGAACTTTGAAAAATCAAGAGAATGTAACTGTGACAAGGTACACCATGACAAAACACTACTGAAATATTCCAACTCTTACATTTCAAGGAAAGAAATCCAAAATGAACTTTGAAAAATCAAGAGAATGTAACAGTGACAAGGTAAACCACGATAAAACACTATTGAAATATTCCAACTCTTGCATTTCACGAAAGAAATTCAAAATGAAATTTGAAAAATCAAGAGAATGTAACTCTGACATGGTAAACCAGGACAAAACACTACTGAAATATTCCGACTCTTGCATTTCAACGAAAGAAATCCAAAAATGAACTTTGAAAAATCAAGAGAATGTAACTGTGACAAGGTAAATCATGACAAAACACTACTGAAATATTCCAACTCTTACATTTCAAGGAAAGAAATCCAAAATGAACTTTGAAAAATCAAGAGAATGTAACTGTGACAAGGTAAACCACGACAAAACACTACTGAAATATTCTAACTTTTGCATTTCAAGGAAAGAAATCCAAAATGAACTTTGAAAAATCAAGAGAATGTAACAGTGACAAGGTAAACCACGACAAAACACTATTGAAATATTCCAACTCTTTAATTTCACGAAAGAAATTCAAAATGAACTTTGAAAAATCAAGAGAATGTAACTCTGACATGGTAAACTACGACAAAACACTACTGAAATATTCCAACTCTTGCATTTCACGAAAGAAATTCAAAATGAACTTTGAAAAATCAATAGCATGTAACTGTGACAAGGTAAAGCACAACAAAACCCTACATAAATATTCCAACTCTTGCATTTCAACGAAAGAAATCCAAAATGAACCTTGAAAAAAATCAAGAGAATGTAACTGTGACAAGGAAAAGCACAACAAGACACTACTGAAATATTCCAACTCTTGCATTTCAACGAAAAAAAAATTCAAAATGAACTTTAAAAAATTAAGAGAATGTAACTGTGACAAGGTAAACCACGACAAAACACTACTGAAATAATCCAACTCTTGCATTTCAATGAAAGAAATTCAAAATGAACTTTGAAAAATCAAGAGAATGTAACTGTGACAAAGTAAACCACGACAAAACACTACTGAATTTATGTATGTTTCATCTCATTCGAAGACATGTAAAAAAAAAAGTTGAAAAAATATATCATGTTTAAAAAAAATAAAAAAAATGGGGAGGGGGGGACCAAAAAGTTGGAGGGAGGGGGTTCCCTTCGAGTTTGGGGATAGGGCACCTATGGAGGGTTGAAGTCCCTGGTGGTTAGGGTCGTTGGTGCTTATGATCCATGATGGTTCATACTCATGTATACCTCACTACTTTATCTGTAAGGATTTATATGGATTGTTCTGAATTTATTTATTAAAATTCTTTTCTTGCCATCTACATCTCTCTTAGTATCAATTTTTTAGTATACTATAACGTTAGACCATATTTTAAACTGACAACACTGTTCAAACACCACTTTTGTATTATACAGAACACATCGAAGAAGTAAAGCTATCCATTATTAAAATTCTTTTCTTGCCATCTACATCTCTCTTAGTATCAACTTTTTAGTATACTATAATGTTAAATTCTATTTTAAATTGACAACACTGTTCAAATGCCATTGAGGTTACCTTAACTGCTAATCACTTTAACCCTTTTTCTCTATCGTCAAGTACATGCTCTTAAAAGGTACCAAGGAACGTAAGGCAATTCAGGAACCAGTGGGGAATCCCCGCTCGTAATTGCTAATCACTTTAATCCTTTTTTTCCATCGTCAAGTACATGCTCTGGAAAGGTACCAAGGAACGTAAGGCAATTCAGGAACCAGTGGGGAATCCCCGCTCGTAATTGCTAATCACTTTAACCCTTTTTCTCCATCGTCAAGTACACACTCTTGAAAGGTGGCATGGAACGTAATCTCCCCAAATCCATAGGTACATGCTCTTAAAAGGTACCAAGGAACGTAAGGCAATTCAGGAACCAGTGGGGAATCCCCGCTCGTAATTGCTAATCACTTTAACCCTTTTTTTCTCCATCTTTCAAGCTCCGAGGTTTCTGATTGGCTCTTAACGGATGTTAGCTCAAAACAACAGTCTGGTTGAAAAACTTGGAGTTGAAACAAACTTGTGTGGGGAATCCCCACTCATACTGTTATCTTTTTTGCTATGTTTAGGAACCGGAGGTAAATTCCCACTTGCTTAGAAAGGTATCAATGAAAGGCGAGCAAATATCTCTCCTATCCCTACAAAAATATTTTATTCAGAGAGTTCCTGTTAAAAAATCATTCAATTACTAATTAGAATCAATCACACTCCTTTCTTTCAAAACATTAATTAATGTCGTTCATAGTGTCAAATTCGCGAATTCCTTATTCCTTTTTGCAAATGTAGATCAAACAATTCCGATTGTAAAAGCGTGTTTAATCACGTTGCTTGGAAAAGTAGCCATAAGTACATGCTCTGAAAAGGTGCCAAGGAACGTAATCTCCCCAAACACGTCAAACTGTTTCCATGTGCAATTGATATCAATAGCAATAACCAGTCTGGTAATCTGCCTTGGAAAGGTGCTGTGTGAGGGAGTTCTGACTCTCTTTGAAATGGTGTAGAGCATCAAGCAAATAGTATGGGAATTCCTAGGGCATCAAGCAAATCCATATTTAGCATACTACTTTCAGTGAAGGGCTTATCCTTGTATGGTATACCAGAAACACTCATTAAACTGATTAGCGCTATATACGAAGATTAAAGAAAAAAACAGTTGTTTTAGCTGAAAGTAAGGAGCAACATCAAACCTTGGAAATTATTATGTATATCGTCAATACCTAGCACTTTACGCTGAAGCTCACATTTTGTCCGAATCCTTTAAGAATGACTCCTGAATCACAAAGGCCGTTTAACTAGAATAAAAAGCTCTTTTAAAAGCACAAAAGAAAACTTTAGCGTAAAGAGAGAGGTATTGACGAGGGGGTAGCCCCCCTGATATACATAATAATTTTTTTTCGTTTGAAGTTTTAATGTTGCGCCTTAATTTCAGAAGAAAAAACTTGTGTTTTTATTTAATTTCTAATCACTTTTTTAAATAATGCCGGGAAATCTGGCTCCCCCTCCGTGTGGAATTTCTTTCCCCAATAAAAAATTACTCCATTGAAAAATCCTTCTACGTAACCCCCCCCTCCGTCTTACCAGAAAAATCCCACCTGAAAACGTCATATGCTTCCCAATAACCTATACTATATGTAAACAATGGGCAAAGTTCGTAACTTGCAGCCCTTCCCCCTGGGACTGTGGGGGTTAAGTCATCCTCAAGTACATAGTTATTAGGTTTTTCGATAGTGCTGAAGAAAATGGCTATCTCAAATTTTGATTGAGTGACATTGGGCGGAAAATGAGCGTGGGAGGGGGGACGATCAAATGAACCCTCTCCCGATCTTCTACGGTCACTGGTTTGATATGACCAATCCTACAAAAAAAAAAAATACAACAAAAAATCTTCTATCTTCTGACAAAAAATGCAAAATTCCACATTTGTGTACACAGGACCTTGGAACCCCTACAGTAGGGTTGTCTGGTATGCTCAATCTGACGGTATGATTTCCATTATTATCACTTAATTTTATGGGGATGTTTCTCTCCTTTTTCAAAAATCGGGCAAATATTTTCAGACTCCGTGTCGTGTGTGTCCGTGTCTTTGTGTGTGTTTATCTAACTTATCATGGGTACAATTAAATTTGATGAATTTTACATACTTTGAATAAGCATCAAAATTTGATTCTTTTGACTTATTAATTGTTATCATGACTCTGATATTTAGAGTTTCGGCTGAGCCGCATCCACTTTACATAAATTTATAAATGTATATGCAGTGAGCCGCATCGCACCTTACTTACAGTTCGTTGCCACGAACTGTTTGATAACACTACTGCGGCTAAGCTACGGAGTGAGGCTATTAGTAGCTAGTTTTGAACTAAATCAGGAGTTAGGCAGGGTTGTGTTCTATCCTCATTTATATCCGTCACTTTTGTGAATTTTGTCTTAAGGACCACAGCAAAGGCAACGGGAGAACACGAGGATAAATAGAGACATAAAACTTTCCTTAATTTGGATTGTGCCTATAATTTAAGATCCTAGATGAAAGTGTGAGCAAAATGAATGGACTTTTAGAGGTTTTGCGAGTTCAGAGTGCTAGAATAGGCTTGAAAACTAATGTTAAGAAGACGAAGTTACAAAGGCTAGGAATAAGTGAAGAAGAAAAAGTGACGTTTGGTAACGAACAGATTGATCAGGTGGACAGCTTCACTTACCTACGTAGTATGAAACAGTTTGTAGTAACCACAGTTTATAGAATTATCCAGTAAGTTTATCGCAGATCATTTCTGGTCTTCATTCTCGGTGCGAACAAAAAGCACCTCCCACTTATTTCTGCATTAGCGGGTTAATCTGTTTTCGTAAATCAATGAGAAATGGTTACAAAGTGCATTATTCGTAATTGCGGGTTTCCAAATATTTCCAATTACTTCTATCATAACTTTGAGTTTCACGCCCAAGAGGGTTACAAAGTGTATTATTCTTAATAGCGGGTTTCGACTTATTTCCGATTATTACTATTATAACTTTGAGTTTCACGTCCAAGAGAAATCTGAATTGTCTACCCGTGAAAATATCTAATGCCGCTTATGTTTATATCTGCAAAAACGTTCTCTGGAGCACTCGCACCTTGGTCCGGGTTTTTATAATGGGTGAGATAGGGAATGATTATACTGCTAATTCTATAAACTGTGGTAGTAACGAACTGTAATTAGGGAGCGACCCGGCTCAATAGTAACCGAAACTCTTAAAAAACAGAATTTTGATACCAATAGATACTTCAAAAGATTCGGATTTTTATGCTGATTTCAAATATATATGTTTCATCAAGTTTAATCCTACCCATCAAAAGCTACCTGAAAAAATTTACCTTATTTTCGAAAAAAAGGGGGGGGTGGCACCCCCTAAAAGTCATAGAACCTTAATGAAAATCACACTATCAGACTCATCGTATCAGAGAACCCTACTGAAGAGATTTCAAGCTCCTATCTGCAAAAATGTGTAATTTGGTATTTTTTTTTGCCAGAAGAAAGATCACAGATGCGTGTTTTTTTTCCAGGGATGATCGTATCGACCCAGTGGTCCTAGAATATCGGAGGAGGGCTCATTCAAACGGAAATTAAAAGTTCTAGTGCCCTTTTCAAGTGACCAAAAATGGAGGGTGACTAAGCCCCCCACGCTCTTTTTTCTACCAAAATAACCCGATCAAAATTTTGAGATAGCCATTTTGTTCAGCCTGGTCGAAAAATATATTGACTATGTCTTTGAGGATGACTTAATCCCCCACAGTCCCCGGGAGAAGGGCTGGAAGTAATGAACTTTGCCCAATGCTTACATATAGTATTGGTTATTGGGAAGCATACAGACGTTTTCTGGGGGTATTTTTGCTGGTAGTGGTGGGGTTGGTGGGTCGGGTGTTACGTGGGAGGGTGTTTTCATGGAGGAAGTTTTTATAGGGGAAGGGAAATTGCTATGAAGGGGGCGCTGGATTTCCCAGCATTATTTAAAAAAAACAATCAGTAATTAAATTAGAAAAAAAAACAAGTTTTTCAACTGAAAATAAGGAGCAACATCAAAACTGAACACCAACAGAAATTATTACGTATATGATTGGGTTCACCCCCTAGTCAATACCTCACTCTTTGCGCTAAAGTTTTTTTTTAGTACTTTCATAAGAGCTATTTATTCTAGTTAACGGCCTTTGTGATTCAATTCAATTCAATTTATTCAAATAAAAATGAAACATAACACCAATAATAATAAGGATACTGGAAGCGAACTTGTTGAGGACCATAACAACAAGAAAATGAAAATGAAGAAGAGAGAAAAAAAAAGGAAAAAAAAGAAAGAGAAAACACAGGTTAAATAAAGTAAATTGATTAAAAATTTTGAAAATTATAATATCAAAGTTTAGTAACATTTTTATACAGCGTGCAAAAACTTGTGGATAGCTGGATACTGGAGGGTATTATATTCCATTGAAGTATAGATTTATAAATGGGGGATCGCTGGGCGAAACTGGAGACACACTTAGGTACAATGAAGGATCGGTTGAATGAATGGAGACAGAGACCTTCAGAATTATTACTATTAAAATAAGATAGTAATTGGGGAGGAAGATTCTTATGGTAAGCTGAATATGCAAGGGATAGATTTAATTCTATGATGATTTGTTCAAAGGGAATAATACCAAAATCGGAGTACAAGTCCTGGGTGGGATATAGTTGGGGCAGCCGAAAAACTGCTTTGATGGCACGATTTGGGGCAGATTTTAATTTATTGGTAACTGAAGGATAAGTATTGCCCCAAACAGATCTGCAGTATGAGATATATGGGTAAATAAAAGAGTAATAAAGGGTGACAAGGATATCAGGAGGAAGAAAATTATTCACACGATTAATCATACTTACCTGTCGCAAGATTATGGCTCTGATGTTTGAAACATGTGTTGCAAATGATAGGGAGGAGTCTATGTGGACAACAAGAAACTTGGCAACTTCAACCTGCGGGAGGAGATTGGTGGAATATTTTAGGCCAAGTGCTTGCTGAGCTTAATTTTTTTTTGTAAGGGCTTCGAAATAATACAACCTGACCTTTCTTGCTGTTAATGGTCATGCATTTAACGAGACACCACTCCTGTACTCTATTCAGAAGGATTTGAGCAGAGGTGACAACGGATGGTAAATAAGGGCCGGTGATGAAAAAGTTGCTATCGCAAAAAGTACTAGGTTCACTGATGTACCCAGGCCTGTAACCAAACCTTAATATAAAGGTTAAAAAGTATTGGACCAAGAACAGAGCTTGGCGGGACGCCCTCCGGACAGGTAGGCGATGAGAAGTCATGCTGCCCAGATTCCCACTCTGTACTCTATTAGAGAGACGAGAGCTGAACCATGAGGAAGGAATTCCACGAATCCCTATGTTCTTGAGTTTACTTAATAAAACACTGTGGTCAACCATGTCAAAGGCCTTAGAAAAATCCAGAAATAAGCTCAATAACGTATTTTTAAGGTCAAGTTGGGAACGTATAAACTGTGTGGCGTTGATTAGTGCATGAGCAGTTGAAAATTTGGAACGGAAGCCATATTGATGAGAAGAAATCAACGAATCTGAAGGATTAATCCCAAAAAAAGGGAGAAATACGTCGGAAGATAATTATCTTGAGCACTTTGGATATAACTGGGAGAAGTGAGATTGGACGATAATTACTTATCTCAGACGGATCGCCTTTTTTATGAATCGGGATAACAATTGCTGATTTAGATATTTCAGGAAAGACTCCATTGATCACAGACAGGTTTGCTATTTGCACATTGGGTACACAAGCATAGAAAGATGCGGTTCTAAGTAGCTTATTACTTATACCAAAGCAGTCAGCTATACTACTATTAGACAGAGATTTAATAACTCGAAGCACCTTTTCACTTTTATTTGGAGAGACAAATAAGGATCTGAGATTTTTGCTAGGGTATGCTGACTCGGAAGGGGACGAGGAGTTGGCATTTGCAATATTGGTGAAATAATTATTAAAAGCACCCGGTACTGAAATTGGGTCAATTAATCTCCCACTGATGTCCTTAAGGTTAATAGGTACAGATCTTGAATTCGTTTTTTTTTCAAAGAATTTCATTTATTGTGAACCAAATTTTTTGCAAGTTCGCTTTGCAGTGAGAGATTTTTGAATAATAATAATTTTTTTTGGCTTCCCGGACAAGTTTGGTATATAAGTTTTTGTATTTTTTATAATTAGGTATGTCAATAACGCTACTGGTTTTGCAAGCTAACTTATATAGGTCATTTTTACGGTATGAAGAGATAATAGGCTATTGGACATCCAGGGAAGTATATGGGTAGTTTCTTGTTTTGATTTAAGGACTGAAAAGGTTGAACTGATAAGATCACTCAGTCCCAGTGTAAAACCATTTGTGGCTGAATTAACATCCTGACAATCCAAAACCTTGGACCAGTCAAAGGATTTCAAACAACCCGTGAACCGGTTCATATTCACAATATTATATATTCTGTTAGACGTAGGGTATTAGTTCAAGAGGGTTGAGTAGTTGGTAGGGAGAGATAGACTGAAAAGTGGTCCGACAGGTCAGAGAATATTATTTTGGAGGACAGGTGGTTTCCCAGGGAAGTGGATACAAAAATGTTATCAATTACAGTTGCGGTAGACCTCATAGGATCAGCTCTAGTAGGAAAAAGGATTGTTAGAACAAGACCACTTGAGGTAAATGTTTCAAAGAAGGTATCACAATCATTATTATTGCTAACATTTAGTAAATTACAATTGAAGTAGACCCCGGTGGCGCGCCGGCGGATCGACCGAACGCCGCCGAAGTGTCGTAACGCCGCCGGCGTGCCGCCGGCTCGCCGCCGCCGACAGAGACGGCGGCGTTCGGTCGACTTTAAATTAATTTTGCGGCAAGTCTTTATTGCGTCAACCGCAAAAACGGAGCTTTTCCTTCTCGTGTGGTTTATTATTTCGATTTTCCTGACTAGAAATCAAGCAGGGCTTGCACTATCCCCGAATTTTCGGGTATTTCCCCGAAAATCTATGCGTCACCCCGAAAAAAAAATTGGTTCCCCGAATCCCCGAATAGCAGGCAATCACGGTGCCACCCCTAGCGATTTATCACCAGTGACTTTCCCTGCCAAATATTACTTTGCATACCCTAATTCTTAACTACTCTTTTGTTCATTAATTTTCGTCTCTTTTGTTACTTTGCATAAAAACCAGACAGATGCAATATGCAACTGCAAATATTGTATTATACACAGTTCTTAATATGTTGACAAAAAACAGTATCGTCTTTATGAAATGAGTTTAAATCATTTCGAATGTAGTTTCTCAATCGCCATTTCTAACATCGTTCGTACTCAAGAATTTTATTTTCAAATTGAATAGAATTATAGAATGAATTCACTACTATACAGTTTCAGCCTTCAGTTGGACTTTGAAATTGACAGCCGAAAGATTGTTTCTACAGCTGAATTGTAAGTTTGAATTTTTTTTTTTTTTGCTGTTTTTAGATAAGATTTTCTTAATGTTTAATACTCAATTGTTGAACGCCTCATAGAAAATAAAATCTTCTTTCTGAAATTTTTTTATCCCCCCCTAAAGCTTAGCTATAGACTAAGCTTTGTAAATGGCTGGGGAATTACAGATTGAACCGGAAGTTATCCCAAAAACATGATTCATAAATAAATTGTAAATTATTGCCTATAGGGGGGGGATAGGGGGCTATCATTTTTAAATGATAATACCTCATTTTTGTTTATTGAAAGCAGGGATGCCAAAAAGACAATTATTTTTTTCATTTAAAGTGGAAACAGAAGAAAATGATATCAAATTCCCTGGGAAACCATTGAAATATTTTGATAGACCCAGTGCCCCCCATTAAGACTTGTTCATTGTCTTGGGTATTTTGAGATTTCTCATAGGCTACTGGCCTTATTTGGCTTTAGTGTGTGCTCCCTTTTAATTAGATTTTTTGGATTTTATTGAATGCCACGGCGAATCTATGACTCAGTTTTCCAATAATTTGAGGTATATCTGAATAAATTCGACATTTTTGTTGTTGTCTTTGTACCCCTTAACTCGTACCCTCAATTTTTTTTAAGGAACACTAAGCTGTTTAACGTTATTTTGCGTGTTTGTTTGAACCATATAGTGACTTAGTTAATTATTAAGTAACTTATTTTTCTAATGAAAGCTGAGACGGCATCCTATCAAGGTGGTATCCAGATGGGGGGGAGGGGTAGTGAACTATCATATTTAAATGATAATACCTCGATTTTTTTTTGAAAGCAGGGGTACCAATTATTTTTTTTTTATTTAAAGCAGAGCCGGTATCCTATCAAGATAGTATCCAGAGGGGGGAGGGGGGCATAGGGAGTTATTATATTAAAGTGATAGTACCTTGATTTTTTTTTATTGACAGCAGGGATGCCAAAAAGTTGAAAAGTTGACAAAAATTAACAAGATTTTCGTGAGTTATACTTGATACAGCACTTGTATAGTTTTATCGTCCAAAGGGAAAGGGCCACATGCATCCAACCCGATTTTTTCTTATTGATAAAACGGGTTTAATTTGAAAACATTCATTCATAAGTACCAGGCAGATTCACACTAAAATATCGAGGGAATGTAACTGTGACAATGTAAAGCACAACAAAACACTACTGAAATATTCTAACTCTTGCATTTCAACGAAAAAAATCCAAAATGAACTTTGAATAATCAAGAGAATGCAACTGTGACAAGGTAAAGCACAACAAAACACATTTCAATGAAAGAAATCCACAATTAACTTTGAAAAATCAAGAGAATTTAACTGTGACACGGTAAACCACGACAAAACACTACTGAAATATTCCAACTCTTGCATTTCAACGAAAGAAATCCAAAATGAACTTTGAAAAATCAAGAGAATGTAACTGTGACAAGGTAAAGCACAACAAAACACATTTCAATGAAAGAAATCCACAATGAACTTTGAAAAATCAAGAGAATGTAACTGTGACATGGTAAACCACGACAAAATACTACTGAAATATTCCAACTCTTGCATTTCAACGAAAGAAATTCAAGATGAACTTTGAAAAATCAAGAGAATGTCACTGTGACAAGGTAAACCACGACAAAACGCTACTGAAATATTCCAACTCTTGCATTTCACGAAAGAAATTCAAAATGAACTTTTGAAAAATCAAGAGAATGTAACTGTGACAAGGTAAACCGCAACAAAACACTACTGAAATGTTCCAACTCTTGCATTTCAATGAAAGAAATTCAAAATGAACTTTGAAATATCAAGAGAATGTAACTGTGACAAGGAAAAGCACAACAAAACACGACTTAAATATTCAAACTCTTGCATTTCAAAGAAAGAAATTCAAAATGAACTTTGAAAAATTAAGAGAATGTAACTGTGACAAGGTAAAGCACAACAAAACACTACTGAAATATTCCAACTCTTGCATTTAAACGAAAGAAATTAAAAACGAATTTTGAAAAATTAAGAGAATTTAACTGTGACAAGGTAAACCATGACAAAACACTACTGAAATAATCCAACTCTTGCATTTCGATGAATGAAATTCAAAATGAACTTTGAAAAATCATGAGAATGTAACTGTGACAAGGTAAACCACGAAAAAACACTACTAAAATAATCCAACTTTTGCATTTCAATAAAAGAAATTCAAAATGAATTTTGAAAAATCAAGAGAATGTAACTGTGACATGGTAAACCACGACAAAACACTACTGAAATATTCTAACTCTTGCATTTCAATGAGAGAAATTAAAAATGAACTTTGAAAAATCAAGAGAATGTAACTGATCAAGAGAATGTGACATGGTAAACCACGACAAAACACTACTGAAATATTCCAACTCTTGCATTTCAATGAAAGAAATCCAAAATGAACTTTGAAAAATCAAGAGAATGTAACTGTGACAAGGTAAACCACGAAAAAACACTACTGAAATAATCCAACTCTTGCATTTCAATGAAAGAAATTCAAAAAGAACTTTGAAAAATCATGAGAATGTAACTGTTACAAGGTAAACCACGACAAAATACTACTGAAATAATCCGACTTTTGCATTTCAATGAAAGAAATTCAAAATGTACTTTGAAAAATCAAGAGAATGTAATTGGGACTAGGTGAACCATGAAAAAACACTACTGAAATATTCCAACTCTTGCATTTCAACGAAAGAAATCCAAAATGAACATTGAAAATCAAGAGAATGTAACTGTGATATGGTAAACCACGACAAAACACTACTGAAATATTACAACTCTTGCATTTTAATGAAAGAATTTCAAAATGAACTTTGAAAAATCAAGAGAATGTAACTGTGGCAAGGCAAACCATGACAAAACACTACTGAAATATTCCAAATCTTGCATTTCAACGAAAGAAATCCAAAATGAACTTTGAAAATCAAGAGAATGTAACTGTGACAAGGTGAACCATAACAAAACACTACTGAAATATTCCAACTCTTGCATTTCAACGATATAAATCCAAAAATAAAATTTGAAAAATCAAGAGAATGTAACTGTGGCAAGGTAAACCACGACAAAACACTACTGAAATATTCCAACTCTTGCATTTCAAGGAAAGAAATCCAAAATTAACTTCGAAAAATCAAGAGAATATAACTGTGATAAGGTAAACCACGACAAAACAGTACTGAAATATTCTAACTCTTGCATTTCAAGGAAAGAAATCCAAAAAGAACTTTGAAAGATCAAGAGAATGTAACTGTGAAAAGGTAAACCATTGTAAAACACTACTGAAATATTCCAACTCTTGCATTTCACGAAAGAAATTCAAAATGAACTTTGAAAAATCAAGAGAATGTAACTGTGATAAGGTAAAGCACAACAAAACACTACTGAAATATTCCAACTCTTGCATTTCAACAAAAGAAATCCAAAATAAACTTTGAAAAGTCAAGAGAATGTAACAGTGACAAGGTAAAGCACAACAAGACAGTACTGAAATATTCCAACTCTTGCATTTCAACGAAAGAAATTCAAAATGAACTTTGAAAAATCAATAGAATTTAAAAATCCAAAATGAACTTAAAAAAATCAAGAGAATGTAACTGTGACAAGGTAAAGCACGACAAAACACTACTGAAATATTCAAACTCTTGCATTTCAACGAAAGAAATCCAAAAATGAACTTTGAAAAATCAAGAGAATGTAACTGGGACAAGGTAAACCATAACAAAACACTACTGAAATATTCCGGCTCTTGCACTTCAACGAAAGAAATTCAAAAATGAACTTTGAAAAATCAAGAGAATGTAACTGAGACAAGGTAAACCATGACAAAATACTACTGAAATATTCCAACTCTTGCATTTCAAGGAAAGAAATCCAAAATGAACTTTGAAAAATCAAGAGCATGTAACAGTGACATGGTAAACCACGATAAAACACTATCGAAATATTCCAACTCTTGCATTTCACGAAAGAAATTCAAAATGAACTTTGAAAATCAAGAGAATATAAAAATCCAAAATGAACTTTGAAAAATCAAGAGAATTTAACTGTGACAAGGTAAACCATGACAAAACACTAATGAAATATTCCAGCTCTTGCATTTCAAGGAAAAAAAATCCACAATGAACTTTGAAAAATCAAGAGAATGTAACTGTGACAAGGTAGACCATAACAAAACACTACTGAAATATTCCAACTCTTGCATTTCAACGAAAGAAATCCAAAAATAAACTTTTGAAAAATCAAAAGAATGTAACTGTGACAAGGTAAACCACTGACAAAACACTACTGAAATATTCCAACTCTTGCATTTCACGATAAGAAATCCAAAATGAACTTTGAAAAATTAAGAGAATGTAACTGTGACAAGATAAACCACGGCAAACACTACTGAAATATTCAAAATCTTGAATTTCAAGGAAAGAAATCCAAAATGAACTTTGAAGAATCAAGAGAATTTAACTCTGAAGTGGTAAACCATAACAAAACACTAGTGAAATAGACCGATTCTTGCACTTTAATGACAGAAATTCACAATGAACTTTGAAGAATTAAGAGAATGTAACTGTGACAAGGTAAACCATGACAAAACACCACTGGAATATTCCAACTCTTGCATTTCAACGTAAGAAATTCAAAATGAACTGCGAAAATCAAGAGAATGTAAAAATCAAAATGAACTTTGAAAAATTAAGAGAATGTAACTGTGATAAGGTACATCATGATAAAAAACTACCTAAATATTCTAACTCTTGCATTTCGAGAAATGAAATCCAAAAATGAACTTCGAAAAATCATGAGAATGTAACTTTGACAATGTAAAGCATAACAAAACACTACTGAAATATTCCGACTCTCGCATTTCAACGAAACAAATCCAAAAATGAACTTTGAAAAATAAAGAGAATGTAGCTGTGACAAGGTAAACCATGACAAAACACTACTGAAATATTCCAACTCTTACATTTCAAGGAAAGAAATCCAAAATGAACTTTGAAAAATCAAGAGCATGTGACAGTGACAAGATATACCACGAAAAAACACAATGGAAATATTCCAACTCTTGTATTTCACGAAAGAAATTCAAGATGAACTTTGAAAAATCAAGAGAATGTAAAATCCAAAATGAACTTTGAAAAATCTAGAGAATGTAACTGTGACAAGGTAAACCATGACAAAACACTACTGAAATATTCCAACTCTTGCATTTCAAGGAAAAAAATCCACAATGAACTTTGAAGAATCAAGAGAATGTAACTGTGACAAGGTAAACCATAACAAAACACTACTGAAATATTCCAACTCTTGCATTTCAACGAAAGAAATCCAAAAATGAACTTTTGAAAAATCAAAAGAATGTAACTGTGACAAGGTAAATCACGACAAAACACTACTGAAATATTCTAACTCTTGCATTTCAAGGTAAGAAATCCAAAATGAGCTTTGAAAAATCAAGAGAATGTAACTGTGACAAGGTAAACCACGACAAAACACTACTGAAATATTCCAACTTTTGCATTTCAAGGAATGAAATCCAAAATGAACTTTGAAAAATCAAGAGAATGAAACTGTGACAAGGTAAACCTCGATAAAACACTACTGAAATATTCCAACTCTTGTATTTCATGAAAGAAATTCAAAATGAACTTTGAAAAATCAAGAGAATGTAACTCTGACATGGTAAACCACGACAAAACACTACTGAAATATTCCAACTCTTGCATTTCACGAAAGAAATTCAAAATGAACTTTGAAAAATCAATAGCATGTAACTGTGACAAGGTAAAAAACAACAAAACACTACAGAAATATTATAACTCTAGCATTTCAACTAAAGAAATTCAAAAAGAAATTTGAAAAAAATCAAGATAATGTAACTGTGACAAAGAAAAGCACAACAAAACAAAACTTAAATATTCCAACTCTTGCATTTCAATGAAAAAAAAATTCGAAATGAACTTTAAAAAATCAAGAGAATGTAACTGTGACGATGTAAACCATGACAAAACACTACTGAAATAATCCAACTCTTGCATTTCAATGAAAGAAATTCAAAATGAACTTTGAAAAATCAAGAGAATGTAAAAATCCAAAATGAACCTTGAAACATCAAAAGAATGTAACCGTGACAAGGTAAACCACGACAAAACACTACTGAAATATTCCAACTCTAGCATTTCAAGGAAAGAAATCCAAAATGAACTTTGAAAAATCAAGAGAATGTAACTGTGACAAGGTAAAGCACAACAAAACACTACTGAAGTATTCCAACTCTTGCATTTCAATGAAAGAAATCCAAAATGAACTTTGAAAAATCAAGAGAATGTAACTGTGATCAAGGTAAACCACGACAAAACACTACTGAATTTATGTATGTTTCATCTCATTCGAAGACATGTAAAAAAAAAGTTGAAAAAAATATATCATGTTTAAAAAAAATAAAAAAAATGGGGAGGGGGGGGCCAAAAAGTTGGAGGGAGGGGGTTCCCTTCGAGTTTGGGGATAGGGCACCTATGGAGGGTTGAAGTCCCTGGTAGTTAGGGTCGTTGGTGCTTATGATCCATGATGGTTCATACTCATGTATACCTCACTACTTGATCTGTAAGGATTTCTATGAATTGTTCTGAATTTCTTTATTAAAATTCTTTTCTTGCCATCTTCATCTCTCTTAGTATCAACTTTTTAGTATACTATAACGTTAGACCATATTTTAAACTGACAACACTGTTCAAACACCACTTTTGTATTATACAGAACACATCGAAGATGTAAAGCTATCCATTATTAAAATTATTTTCTTGCCATCTACATCTCTCTTAGTATCAACTTTTTAGTATACCATAACGTTAAACTCTATTTTAAATTGACAACACTGTTCAAATGCCATTGAGGTTACCTTAACTGCTAATCACTTTAACCCTTTTTCTCTATCGTCAAGTACATGCTCTGGAAAGGTACCAAGGAACATAATGCAATTCAGGAACCAGTGGGGAATCCCCGCTCGTAACTGCTAATCACTTTAACCCTTTTTCTCTATCGTCAAGTACATGCTCTGGAAAGGTACCAAGGAACATAAGGCAATTCAGGAACCAGCGGGGAATCCCCGCTCGTAAATACTAATCACTTTAACCCTTTTTCTCAATCGTCAAGTACATGCTCTGGAAAGGTACCAAGGAACGTAAGGCAATTCAGGAACCAGTGGGGAATCCCCGCTCGTAATTGCTAATCACTTTAACCCTTTTTCTCCATCGTCAAGTACACACTCTTGAAAGGTGGCATGGAACGTAATCTCCCCAAATCCATAGGTACATGCTCTTTAAAGGTACCAAGGAACGTAAGGCAATTCAGGAACCAGTGGGGAATCCCCGCTCGTAATTGCTAATCACTTTAACCCTTTTTTTCTCCATCTTTCAAGCTCCGAGGTTTCTGATTGGCTCTTAACGGATGTTAGCTCAAAAAACAGTCTGGTTGAAAAACTTGGAGTTGAAACAAAACTTGTGTGGGGAATCCCCACTCATACTGTTATCTTTTTTGCAATGTTTAGGAACTGGAGGGGAATCCCCGCTCGCTTGGAAAGGTACCAATGAAAGGCAAGCAAAACTCTCTCCCATCCCTCCAAAAATATCTTATTCAGAGATTTCTTGTTAAAAAATCATCCAATCACTAATTAGAATCAATCACACTCCTATTATTCAAACATTAATTAATATCGTTCATAGTGTCAAATTTGCGAATTCCTTATCCCTTTTTGCAAATGTAAATCAAACAATTCCGATTGTAAAAGCGTGTTTAATCACGTTGCTTGGAAAAGTAGCCATAAGTACATGCTCTGAAAAGGTGCCAAGGAACGTAATCTCCCCAAACACGTCAAACTGTTTCCATGTGCAATTGATATCAATAGCAATAACCAGTCTGGTAATCTGCCTTGGAAAGGTGCTGTGTGAGGGAGTTCTGACTCTCTTTGAAAAGGTGTAGAGCATCAAGCAAATAGTATGGGAATTCCTAGGGCATCAAGCAAATCCATATTTAGCATACTACTTTCAGTGAAGGGCTTATCCTTGTATGGTATACCAGAAACACTCATTAAACTGATTAGCGCTATATACGAAGATTAAAGAAAAAAAACAGTTGTTTTAGCTGAAAGTAAGGAGCAACATCAAACCTTGGAAATTATTATGTATATCGTCAATACCTAGCACTTTACGCTGAAGCTCACATTTTGTCCGAATCCTTTAAGAATGACTCCTGAATCACAAAGGCCGTTTAACTAGAATAAAAAGCTCTTTTAAAAGCACAACAGAAAACTTTAGCGTAAAGAGAGAGGTATTGACGAGGGGGTAGCCCCCCTGATATACATAATAATTTCTATTCGTTTCAAGTTTTAATGTTGCTCCTTACTTTTAGAAGAAAAAACTTGTGTTTTTATTTAATTTCTGATCTTTTTTAAATAATGCTGGGAAATCTGGCTCCCCCTCCATGGGAAATTCCCTTCCCCAATAAAAAATTACTCCATTGAAAAATCCTCCCACGCAACCCCCCCCCCCCTCCGTCTTCCAGAAAAATCCCACCTGAAAACGTCATATGCTTCCCAATAACCAATACTATATGTAAACAACGGGCAAAGTTCGTAACTTGCAGCCATTCCCCCTGGGACTGTGGGGGTTAAGTCATCCTCAAATACATAGTTATTAGGTTTTTCGATAGTGCTGAAGAAAATGGCTATCTCAAATTTTGATTGAGTGACATTGGGCGGAAAATGAGCGTGGGACGGGGGACGATCAAATGAACCCTCTCCCGATCTTCTACGGGCACTGGTTTGATATGACCAATCCAACAAAAAAAAAAAAATACAACAAAAAATCTTCTATCTTCTGACAAAAAATGCAAAATTCCACATTTGTGTACACAGGACCTTGGAACCCCTACAGTAGGGTTGTCTGGTATGCTCAATCTGACGGTATGATTTCCATTATTATCACTTAATTTTATGGGGATGTTTCTCTCCTTTTTCAAAAATCGGGCAAATATTTTCAGACTCCGTGTCGTGTGTGTCCGTGTCTTTGTGTGTGTTTATCTAACTTATCATGGGTACAATTAAATTTGATGAATTTTACATACTTTGAATAAGCATCAAAATTTGATTCTTTTGACTTATTAATTGTTATCATGACTCTGATATTTAGAGTTTCGGCTGAGCCGCATCCACTTTACATAAATTTATAAATGTATATGCAGTGAGCCGCATCGCACCTTACTTACAGTTCGTTACCACGAACTGTTTGATAACACTACTGCGGCTAAGCTACGGAGTGAGGTTATTAGTAGCTAGTTTTGCACTAAATCAGGAGTTAGGCAGGGTTGTGTTCTATCCTCATTTATATCCGTCACTTTTGTGAATTTTGTCTTAAGGACCACAGCAAAGGCAACGGGAGAACACGAGGATAAATAGAGACATAAAACTTTCCTTAATTTGGATTGTGCCTATAATTTAAGATCCTAGATGAAAGTGTGAGCAAAATGAATGGACTTTTAGAGGTTTTGCGAGTTCAGAGTGCTAGAATAGGCTTGAAAACTAATGTTAAGAAGACGAAGTTACAAAGGCTAGGAATAAGTGAAGAAGAAAAAGTGACGTTTGGTAACGAACAGATTGATCAGGTGGACAGCTTCACTTACCTACGTAGTATGAAACAGTTTGTAGTAACCACAGTTTATAGAATTATCCAGTAAGTTTATCGCAGATCATTTCTGGTCTTCATTCTCGGTGCGAACAAAAAGCTCCTCCCACTTATTTCTGCATTAGCGGGTTAGTCTGTGTCCGTCAATCAATGAGAAATGGTTACAAAGTGCATTATTCGTAATAGCGGGTTTCCACTTATTTCCGATTATTTCTATTATAACTGTAAGTTTCGCGTTCAAGAGGGTTACAAAGTGCATTATTCGTAATAGCGGGTTTCCACTTATTTCGGGTTGCGGGTTGAAACTTCAAAACAGACACACCCACCTTTTCCCAAAAAAAACATACAATCAAAATTTTAAGATAGTCATTTTGTTCTACTTGTTGAAAGTTCTGGAAATTAGGTCTTTGAGGATGACAACTCCCCAAACCCCTCAGGGCAAAGGTTGTAAGTTATGCCCTGAGGGCATATAAGGTTTTTATAGAACGCGTTGTCGTAGAAACTTCAAAAAGGGCTCATTCGATTGGAAATTGAAAAAGCTAGTGCCCTTGTTAATAGTCCAAAGTCATTGGAAGGCAACTAACACCCCTCCACGCCTACTATTTCCCCAAACACATCCAATCAAAATTTTGAGATAGCCATTTTGTTCCGCACAGTTTAAAGTTCAGGAAATTATACCTTTGAGCAAGACACTCCCCCACAGTCTTCCAGGCAAGGGTTATAAGTTTTGCCCTGAGGACATATAAATTTTTATTGAAATCTTTGTCATAGAAGCTTGAAAAAGGGCTCATTCGAATGGAAATTCCAAGGGATAGAACCCTTTTTAATAGTCGGAAGTGATTTGAGAGCAAATAACCCCCCTCTCAAGCCCATCTTTTCCCCAAACATACCCAATCAAAATTTTGAGATAGCCATTTTGTTCAGCGTAGTTGATTTCCAGATAGATGTTATGTTTTTGAGGAGGACACTCCCCCACAGCCCTCAGGGCAAGAGTTGTAAGTTATGCCCTGGGGGCATATAAGGTTTTTACAGAAAGCTTTGTCGTAGAAACTTCAAAAAAGGCTCATTCGATTGGAAATTCAAAGGACTAGTGCCCTTTTTAATAGTCGAAAGTGATTGGAAAGCAACTAACCCCCTATCACGCCCACCGTTTCCTCAAACACATCCTATCAAAATTTTAAGATAACCATTTTATTCCACGCAGTTTAAAGTTCAGGAAATTATACATTTGAGTAGGAAACTCCCCCACAGTCTTCAGGACAAGGGTTATAAGTTATGACCTGGGGGCATATAAGGTTTTATTGAAATCTTTGTCATAGAAACTTGAAAAACGGTTCTTTCGATTGGAAATTGAAAGGACTAGTGCCCTTTCTAATAGTCGAAAGTGATTTGAGAGCAACTAACCTCCCTCTCACACCCACCTGTTCCCCAAACACATCCCATCAAAATTTTTAGATAGCCATTTTATTCAACGTAGTTGAAAGTTTTGGAAATTAGGTCTTTAAGGATGGCACCCTCGCCCCCTCCCCTCGCAGCCCTAAGGGCAAGGGTTGTAATCTATGCCCTGGGGGTATATAAGATTATTAAAGAAAGTGTTGTTGTAGAAACTTCAAAAAAGGCTCATTTGATTGGAAATTGAAAGAGCTAGTGCCGTTTTTAATAGTCGAAAGTGATTGGAGGGCAACTAACCCCCCTGTCGCAACCACCGTTTCCTCAAACACATCCAATCAAAATTTTAAAATAGCTATTTTATTTCACGCATTTTAAAGTTCATGAAATAATACTTTAGAGCAGGAAACTCCCCCCACAGTCTTCAGGAAAAGGGTTATAAGTTTAGCTCTGGGGACATATAAGCTTTTATTGAAATCTTTGTCGTAGAAACTTGAAAAACGGCTCTTTTCGATCCGAAATTCAAAGGACTAGTGCCCTTGTTAATAGTCAAAAGTGATTTGAGGGCAACTAACCCCCCTCTCACACCCACCTGTTCCCCAAACACATACAATCAAAATTTTTAGATGGCCATTTTATTCAACGTAGTTGAAAGTGTTGGAAATTAGGTCTTTAAGGATGACAACCCCTCACAGCCCTAAGGGCAAAGGGTTGTAAGTTATGCCCTGGAGGTATACAAGGTTTTAATAGAAAGCGATGTTGTAGAAACTTAAAAAGGGCTCATTCAGTTGAAATTGAAATGACCAGTGCCCTTTTAATAGTCGAAAGTGACTGAAGGGCAACTAACTCCCCTCTCACGCCCACCATTTCCCCAAACACATCCAATCAAAAGTTGAGATATCCAATTTGTTCAACGTAGTTGAAAGTTCTGGAAATTAGGTCATTTTGGATGATAACCCCCTCAGATCCCTCAGGGCAAAGGTTGTAAGTTATGCCCTGGGAGCATATAAGGTTTATATAGAAAGTTGTTGTATAAATTTCAAAAACGGATCATTTGATTGGAAATTGAAATTGTCCTTTTTAATAGTCGAAAGTGAGTGGAGAGTAGTTAACCCCTCTCTCACGTCACCCATTTCCCCAAACACATTCAATCAAAGTTTTGAGATAGCCATTTTATTCAACGTAGTTAAAAGTCATGGAAATTATGTATTTAAGGATGACAAACCCCCCAGAACTCCCAGGGCAAAAGTTGTAAGTTATGCACTGTGTGCATATAAGGTTTTTATAGATAGAGTTGTCGTAAAAAAAAATCAAAAGGGGCTCATTCAATTGTAAATTGAGAGGGCTAGTGCCCTTTTTAATAGTCGAAAATGATTGGAGGGCAATTAACCACCCTCTCATGCCCATCATTCCCCAAAACACATCTAATCAAAACTTTCAGATAGCTTTTTTGTTCAACATAATAGAAAGTTCTGGATATCAGGTCTTTGAGGATGTCAACCCCCCTCCCCCCAGCCCTCAGGACCCGGGTTATATGCTATGCCCGGGGGGCAAATAAGGTTTTTAGTGAAAGCATTGTCATAGAAACCTCAAAAGGACTCATTTGATTGAAAATTGAAAGGGCTAGTGCTTTTTTTAATAGTTGAAAGTGATTGGAGAGTGACTACGCCCCTCTCACACCCACCATTTTCCCAAACACATCCAATTAAAATTTTGAGATGGCCATTTTGTTTACTGTTGTTGAAAGTTCTGGAAATTAGGTCTTAGAGGATGACAACCTTCCTCACAGCCCATAGGGTAAGGGTTGTAAGTTTTGCCCTGGGGGCCTAAAAGGTTTTTTATAGAAAGCGTTGTCATAGAAACTTCAAAAAAGGCTCATTCTATTGGAAATTCAAAGAGCTAGTGCCCTTTTTAACCCCCTCCCACGCCCACCTTTTCCCCAAAAAAACATACAATCAAAATTTCAAGATAGCCATTTTGTTCTACTTGTTGAAAGTTTTGGAAATTAGGTCTTTGAGGATGACAACCCCCCACAGCCCTCCGGGCAAGGGGTGTAAGTTATGCCCTGGGGGCATATACGGTTTTTATAGAAAGCGTTGTTGTAGAAACTTCAAAAGGGCTCATTTGATTGGAAATTGAAATGGCTAGTGCCCCTGTTAATAGTCCAAAGTCATTGGAAGTCAACTAACACCCCTTCCACGCCTACTATTTCCCCAAACACATCCAATCAAAATTTTGAGATAGCCATTCTGTTCAGCTTAGTTGATTTCCAGATAGAAATTATGTTTTTGAGGAGGACACTCCTCCACAGCCCTCAGAGCAAGGCTTGTAAGTTATGCCCTGGGGGCATAAAAGGTTTTTATAGAAAGCCTTGACGTAGAAACTTCAAAAAAGGCTCATTCGATTGGAAATTCGAAGGGCTGGTGCCCTTTTTAATAGTCGAAAGTGATTGGAGGGCACCTAACCCCCCTCTCACGCCCACAGTTTTCTCAAACACATCCAATCAAAGTTTTTTAAGATAGCCATTTTGTTAAACGTAGAAGAAAGTTCTGGAAATTATGTCTATGAGGATGACACCCCACAACAGCCCTCAGGGCAAGAGTTGTAAGTTATGCCTTGGGGGTATATAAGGTTTTCATAGAACGCGTTGTTGTAGAAACCTCAAAAAGGGCTCGTTCGATTGAAAATTGAAATGGCTAGTGCCTTTTTTAATAGTCGAAAGTGATTGGAAGGCAACTAAAACCCCTTCCACGCTTACCATTTCCCAAAACACATCTAATCAAAATTTTGAGATAGCCATTTTGTTCCACGCAGTTTAAAGTTCAGGAAACTATACCGTTGAGCAGGACACTCCCCCTAGAGTCTTCAGGGCAGGGGTTATAAGTTATGCCCTGGGGGCATATAAGTTTTTATTGAAATCTTTGTCGTAGAAACCTGAAGAAGGGCTCATTCGATTGGAAATTCAAACGGCTAGTGCCCTTTTTAATAGTCGAGAGTGATCTGAGGGCAACTAACCCCCCTCTCACGCCCACCTTTTCCCCAAATAAATCGAATCAAAATTTTTAGATAGCTATTTTGTTCAGCGTAGTTGATTAACAAATAGAAATTATGTTTTTGAGGAGGCTACTCCCCCACAGTCCTCAGGGCAAGGGTTGTAAGTTATGCCCTGGGGGCATATAAGGTTTTTTATAGAAAGCGTTGTTATAGAAACTTCAAAACAGACACACCCACCTTTTCCCAAAAAAGACATACAATCAAAATTTTAAGATAGTCATTTTGTTCTACTTGTTGAAAGTTCTGGAAATTAGGTCTTTGAGGATGACAACTCCCCAAACCCCTCAGGGCAAAGGTTGTAAGTTATGCCCTGAGGGCATATAAGGTTTTTATAGAACGCGTTGTCGTAGAAACTTCAAAAAGGGCTCATTCGATTGGAAATTAAAAAAGCTAGTGCCCTTGTTAATAGTCCAAAGTCATTGGAAGGCAACTAACACCCCTCCACGCCTACTATTTTCCCAAACATATCCAATCAAAATTTTGAGATATCCATTTTGTTCCGCACAGTTTAAAGTTCAGGAAATTATACCTTTGAGCAGGACACTCCCCCCACAGTCTTCCAGGCAAGAGTTATAAGTTATGCCCTGAGGACATATAAATTTTTATTGAAATCTTTGTCATAGAAGCTTGAAAAAGGGCTCATTCGAATGGAAATTCAAAGAGATAGAACCCTTTTTAATAGTCGGAAGTGATTTGAGAGCAAATAACCCCCCTCTCAAGCCCATCTTTTCCCCAAACATACCCAATCAAAATTTTTAGATAGCCATTTTGTTCAGCGGAGTTGATTTCCAGATAGATGTTATGTTTTTGAGGAGGACACTCCCCCACAGCCCTCAGGACAAGGGTTGTAAGTTATGTCCTGGGGGCATATAAGGTTTTTATAGAAAGTTTTGTCGTAGAAACTTCAAAAAAGACTCATTCGATCGGAAATTCAAAGGGCTAGTGCCCTTTTTAATAGTCGAAAGTGATTGGAAAGCAACTAACCCCCCTATCACGCCCACCGTTTCCTCAAACACATCCTATCAAAATTTTAAGATAACCATTTTATTCCACGCAGTTTAAAGTTCAGGAAATTATACATTTGAGTAGGAAACTCCCCCCACAGTCTTCAGGACAAGGGTTATAAGTTATGACCTGGGGGCATATAAGGTTTTATTGAAATCTTTGTCGTAGAAACTTGAAAAACAGTTCTTTCGATTGGAAATTGAAAGGACTAGTGCCCTTTCTAATAGTCGAAAGTGATTTGAGAGCAACTAACCTCCCTCTCACACCCACCTGTTCCCCAAACACATCCCATCAAAATTTTTAGATGGCCATTTTATTCAATGTAGTTGAAAGTTTTGGAAATTAGGTCTTTAAGGATGGCAACCCCTCCCCCCCCCCACCGCCCTCAGGGCAAGGGTTGTAAGTTATACCTTGGGGGCATATAAGCTTTTTATAGAAAGTGTTGTCATAGAAACTTCAAAAAAGGCTCATTCGATTGGAAATTCAAAGGGCTAGTGCCCTTTTTAATAGTCGAAAGTGATTGGAGGGCAACTAACCCCCCTGTCGCAACCACCGTTTCCTCAAACACATCCAATCAAAATTTTAAAATAGCTATTTTATTTCACGCATTTTAAAGTTCATGAAATAATACTTTAGAGCAGGAAACTCCCCCCACAGTCTTCAGGAAACGGGTTATAAGTTTAGCTCTGGGGACATATAAGCTTTTATTGAAATCTTTGTCGTAGAAACTTGAAAAACGGCTCTTTTCGATCCGAAATTCAAAGGACTAGTGCCCTTGTTAATAGTCAAAAGTGATTTGAGGGCAACTAACCCCCCTCTCACACCCACCTGTTCCCCAAACACATACAATCAAAATTTTTAGATGGCCATTTTATTCAACGTAGTTGAAAGTGTTGGAAATTAGGTCTTTAAGGATGACAACCCCTCACAGCCCTAAGGGCAAAGGGTTGTAAGTTATGCCCTGGAGGTATACAAGGTTTTAATAGAAAGCGATGTTGTAGAAACTTAAAAAGGGCTCATTCAGTTGAAATTGAAATGACCAGTGCCCTTTTAATAGTCGAAATGGACTGAAGGGCAACTAACTCCCCTCTCACGCCCACCATTTCCCCAAACACATCCAATCAAAAGTTGAGATATCCAATTTGTTCAACGTAGTTGAAAGTTCTGGAAATTAGGTCATTTTGGATGATAACCCCCTCAGATCCCTCAGGGCAAAGGTTGTAAGTTATGCCCTGGGAGCATATAAGGTTTATATAGAAAGTTGTTGTATAAATTTCAAAAACGGATCATTTGATTGGAAATTGAAATTGTCCTTTTTAATAGTCGAAAGTGAGTGGAGAGTAGTTAACCCCTCTCTCACGTCACCCATTTCCCCAAACACATTCAATCAAAGTTTTGAGATAGCCATTTTATTCAACGTAGTTAAAAGTCATGGAAATTATGTATTTAAGGATGACAAACCCCCCAGAACTCCCAGGGCAAAAGTTGTAAGTTATGCACTGTGTGCATATAAGGTTTTTATAGATAGAGTTGTCGTAAAAAAAATCAAAAGGGGCTCATTTAATTGTAAATTGAGAGGGCTAGTGCCCTTTTTAATAGTCGAAAATGATTGGAGGGCAATTAACCACCCTCTCATGCCCATTATTCCCCAAAACACATCTAATCAAAACTTTCAGATAGCTTTTTTGTTCAACATAATAGAAAGTTCTGGATATCAGGTCTTTGAGGATGACAACCTCCTCCCCCAGCCCTCAGGACAAGGGTTATAAGCTATGCCCTGGGGGCAAATAAGGTTTTTAGTGAAAGTATTGTCATAGAAACCTCAAAAGGACTCATTTGATTGAAAATTGAAAGGGCTAGTGCTTTTTTTAATAGTTGAAAGTGATTGGAGAGTGACTACGCCCCTCTCACACCCACCATTTTCCCAAACACATCCAATTAAAATTTTGAGATGGCCATTTTGTTTACTGTTGTTGAAAGTTCTGGAAATTAGGTCTTAGAGGATGACAACCTTCCTCACAGCCCATAGGGTAAGGGTTGTAATTATGGGGGCATATAAGGTATTTATTGCCCTTTTTATTAGTAAAGATCGATGTGGATATAATGTATTTTTTTTATTTTTTTTTTTGTATAGACCAGGGCACTTCTTATCAAAGGAGTCGTCGTATGTACTTTGAAAAGGGCATATTAGTAGTGTGTATGTGCACAGTTTCAAACTTACATGAAAACTTACATTGAATTGGGTCAACCAGACAGGTTTCTGGTGGGTATAGTCTGGTTTGGTGGGTATAATCTGGTTTGGTGGGTATAATCTGGTTTGGTGGGTATAATCTGGTTTGGTGGGTCCAGTCTGGTTTGGTGGGTATAGTCTGGTTTGATGGGTATAGTCAGGTTTGGTTGGTATAGTCTGGTTTGGTTTTTCAAAGAGAGTGAGTATGTTATTTGCTTGCGTTTTTAGTATGTAAAATGTTATTTGAGTTCTGTTATTTGTCGTACCAATATTAGTTCTTTCTTTTTTATTTAGGCACTTGTAATGTTCGTGCCTTTTTATTTTTTAACTTGTAATTTTCTGTATGGTTTAGTAATAAACATCTTATATGTGTTAGAGTATAGTAATTCCATTGCTATTTTCTTGCGTGTATAGTAATTCCCATGTTATTTTCTTAAATGTATAGGAATTCCCAAGTTATTTGCTTGCGTGTATAGGACTTCCCATGTTATTTGCTTGCGTGTATATGAATTCCCATGTTATTTTCTTGCGTGTATAGGAATTCCCATGTTATTTGCTTGCATGTATAGGAATTCCCATGTTATTTGCTTGCTTGTATAGAAATTCCCATGTTATTTGCTTACATGTATAGGAATTCCTATGTTATTTGCTTGCGTGTATAGGAATTCCCATGTTATTTGCTTGCGTGTATAGGAATTCCCATGTTATTTGCTTGCGAGTATAGGAGTTCCCATGTTATTTGCTTGCGTGTATAGGAATTCCCATGTTATTTGCTTGCGGGTATAGGAATTCCCATGTTATTTGCTTGCATGTATAGGAATTCCCATGGTATCTGCTTGCATGTATATTAATTCCCATGTTATTTGCTAGCTTTTATAGGAATTTCCATTTTTTTTGATTGCGTTTATATGAAGTACCTTGTTATTTTCTTGAATGTATAGGAATTCCCATGTTATTTGCTTGCGTGTATAGGAATTCCCATGTTATTTGCTAGCGTGTATAGGAATTCCCATGTTATTTGCTTGCGTGTATAGGAATTCCCATGTTATTTGCTTGCGTGTATAGGAATTCCCCTGTTATTTGCTTGCGTGTATAGGAATTCCCATTTTATTTGCTTGCGTGTACAGGAATTCCCATGTTATTTGCTTGCGTGCATAGGAATTCCCATGTTATTTGCTTGCGTGTATAGGAATTTCCATGTTATTTGCTTGCATGTATAGGAATTCCCATGTTATTTGCTTGCGTGTATAGGAACTCCCATGTTATTTGCTTGCGTGTATAGGAATTCCCACGTTATTTTGATTGCGTGTATAGGAATTCCCATGTTATTTGCTTGCGTGTATAGGAATTCCCATGTTAGTTGATTGCGTGTATAGGAATTCCCATGTTATTGGCTTGCGTGTATAGGAATTCCCATGTTATTTGGGTGCATGTATAGTAATTTCCATGATATTTTAAGGGCTTATGTCCCCTACCATGCTATTATAAGATTTTTTGTCCCCTTCCTATGCTAATCCAGGAGCTTTTTTTCCTTCCTATGCTATTATAAGGACTTTTCCGTTTGGTTTTTCTTTACTTGGTACCCATTAAAAACAAAATTTTTGTGTTAAATAAGTAGTTCTTATATCTTTTAAAAGAGCTTTACGGGGCTTTGAGATACTCGAATGCCTGATTCCGTGTGGTTTCTATTTACTTGGTGCCCATTAAAAACATAATTTTTAGGTTAAATAAGTAGTTCTTGTATCTTTTAAAAGAGCTTTACGGGGTTTGAGACACTCTGTTGCCTGATTCCGTTTGGTTTTTCTTTACTTAGTGCACATTAAAAACGAAATTTTTGTGTTAAATAAGTAGTTCTTTTATCTTTTAAAAGAGCTTTACGGGGTTTGAGAGACTCTGTTGCCTGATTCCGTGTGGTTTTTCTTTACTTGGTGCCCATTAAAAACGAAATTTTTGTGTTAAATAAGTAGTTTTTGTATCTTTTAAAAGAGCTTTAAGGGGTTTGAGAGACTCAGTTGCCTGATTTCGTGTGGTTTTTCTTTACTTAGTGCTCATTAAAAACGAAGTTTTTGTTTTAAATAATTAGTTTTTGTATCTTTTAAAAGAGTTTTAAGTGGTTTGAGAGACTCAGTTGCTTGATTCCTTGTGGTTTTTCTTTACTTAGTGCTCATTAAAAACGAAGTTTTTGTGTTAAATAAGTAGTTCTTGTATCTGTTAAAAGAGCTTTAAGGGGTTTGAGAGACTCCGTTGCCTGATTCCGTGTGGTTTTTCTTTACTTGTTGCCCATTAAAAACAAAATTTTAGTAACACATTCTACACTGTGAGCAGTGTAAAAACAAATCCTCTTGATATTATTTGAAGAAATCGTTACATAAATTTTTTTTTTATTTTTTTTTGTACGTATCTTAAAATGACAAAATATGCTTACGGCTCTAACAATTGTGCTCTATGATTGGTCAGAGACACGATGTGGCTTTCCCACTGGTATTCTATGTCCGGTTATCGACACTACCTAGTCTATTGCATGTATTAAATCAGTATTTTTTACGCAGTGGAACAATATACACATAAGTCATATCTTAAAAAAAAGTGAAGATGGAGCATTTTAATAAAGTGTGTTCACATAACAAGGTTATTGTAGCATTGAATGCCGACAAGGAGAAGTATTTGAACTATGAAACAAGTACAAGTGGTAGCACTATTGGCAATGTATGCATGCATTGTCATGACAGTAAGGAATTAAATTTCTTTGGAATACCGAAAAAATTCAACTCTTTATGTTGGTGGTTATGCGAGATTGAGATCTCCAGAGATGATTGTACTCAAAGAGAATGCCTACATAAAAATAATCGTTGATGATAGAGGACAACTCTTTGCTACTGTTGCAGGTAACACATTACCTACTGATATATCCAATCGTCAGCTTTCGGGTATTAGCATTCAACGGAAGGTCAATAAAAGAAAGGCCTACTCTTCTACTAATATTGTAAACCATATCTTGTCTACATGCCAAAACTGTTACCTGTTTAAATATAATGTGATAATAGACAGTGAAATTTCCAGAAAAATAAAAAGGGCATTGTCAGAAAATATCACAATGGAATATAAACATGAATCGATGAAAAACAAAGCACCAGCAAACGTTACTGCCATTGATCAAACAGTCAATGAACCAAATAATATCAAAGACGAAAAGCATATTGAGCCTGTTGATGAGACACCAGTAAAAACCGTGTATGACTCAAAATGGAATAATGATTATTCTGCTGATTACGAACTAAGAGAAGACAATAGCTACAATATCAAGAGATAACATGGTGAACTAATTTATGGAACAGATTCAAAATGTCCAAAGTTAATCATTGATATTAATAAAGTATCATAATATATTTTTGTATTAATATTCTACTTAACATTATTTCATTAAAAATATTACATTGTTACGTGTTCATTATTTTTAGAGTAAGCTAAGCTAGCATATCAAACGTTTAGAATCTCTATTAAAACATTGGAAATGTAAGAAAAGGAATTTGCATACATCTATTGTCAGACACATGGGATAACATTGGCAAAATCTAGGTATCAGAATGAATAAATTCATTATCAACATCCTTTATCGGATATGTCGGATAAAATTGACAAAATCTAAATGCCAGAGTAAATATTTTTCTTTTTATCAACATCCTTTGTCATATACATCAAATAAAATTGACAAAATATAAATTTCAGAATAAATAAATGCTTTAACAACATCCTATATCGGATATATCGGATAAAATTGACAAAATATAAGTGTCAGAGTGACTAAATTATATATCTACCTCGTTTTCTCAGAAACATAGGATATAATTGACAAATTCAAAGGGTTAGAGTGAATAATTTTTTTTTTATCACCATCCTTTGGCAGATAAATAGGATAAAATTGACAAAATCTAAATTTCAGAATGATTAAATTCCTTATCAACATCCTTTTGTCGGATATGTCGGATAAAATTGACAAAATCTAAGTATCAGAGTGAATATTTTTTTTAACAACATACTTTGCCAGATACAACATACTTTGCCAGATACACAAAAATTGTGTTTTTAATGGGCACCAAGTAAAGAAAAACCACACAGAATCAGGCAATCGAGTCTCTCAAACCCCGTAAAGCTCTTTTAAAAGATATAAGATCTACTTATTTAACACAAAAATTTTGTTTTTAATGGGTACCAAGTAAAGAAAAACCACACGGAAAAGTCCTTATAGTAGCATAGGAAGGAACATAAGCTCCTGGAATAGCATAGGAAGGGGACATAAACTCTTATAATAGCATGGGTGGGGACATAAGCCCTTAAAATAGCATGGGAATTCCTATACACGCAAGCAAATAACATGGGAATTCCTATACACGCAAGCAAATAACGTGGGAATTCCTATACACACAATCAAATAACATGGGAATTCCTATACACGCAAGCAAATAACATGGGAATTACTATAAAAGCCAGCAAAATAACTTGAGAATTCCAATACACGCAAGAAAATAACTTGGGAGTTCCTATTCATGCAGCCTAATAACATTGTAATTGATATACACCGCAGAACATAAACTGTTCATTAAGTTTCACCAAATAACATAACATTGGAAATACTATCCTCTCTCGCACTTACCCTGGGAAGTAATGACCAAGCAAGAAAAAACCATGGGCCTACCAATACACGCACGCAAATAACATGAGAATTCCTATACACGCAAGCAAATAACATGGGAATTCCTATACACGCAAGCAAATAACCTGTGATTTCCTATACACGCAAGCAAATAACATGGGAATTCCTATACACGCAAGCAAATAACATGGGAATTCCTATACACGCAAGCAAATAACATGGGCATTCCTCTACCCGCAAGCAAATAACATCGGAATTACTATACTCTCAAGAAAATAACTTTGGATTTCCTATACACGAAAGCAAATAACATAGGAATTCCGATACATGCAAGCAAATAACATGGTAAGTCCTATACAAGCAATAACATAACCTGGGAATTCCGATACCCGCAATCCATTACCAAAGTAATTCCTTTACATGCAACCAAATCACTTAGGAGCTCATATACACGCAAGCAAATAGCATGGGAATTCCTATACACGCAAGCAAATAACAAGGGAATTCCTATAAATGGAAGCAAATAACAAGGGAATTACTATACCAGCAAGCAAATAAGATGGGAATTCCTATATACGCAAGCAAATAACATACTCACTCTCTTTGAAAACCCAAACTAAACTATGCCAAGCACACCTGACAATACACACTAAACAAGACTGTACCCATCAAACAAGACTGGATCCACCAAACCAGATTATACCCACCAAACCAGATTATACCAACCTAACCAGACTATACCCACCAAACCAGACTATACCCACCAGAAACCTGTCTGTTTGACCCATTTCAATGTAAGTTTTCATGTAAGTTTGAAACTGTGCACATAGACACTACTCACATTCGTTTGAAAATAGATGGGACTAATGCCCTTTTTAATAGTCGAAAGTTATTGGAGGGCATACAATCCCTCTCCCCCACCCCCCCCTATTTGCCTTCATGTTTAAAAACTAAATGTTGCCTTAAGATTAAATCAAAATGAACTTTGTTAATGCTAATTCCCAATGAGGCATCTCAGCTGTATCCCGAGAACGACGGAGGGTATTATGTTCAAACTTTCGGGGCTACTTCTGCTCTTAAAATTTAACAAAGTCAAAATAGCGTAAGTCTATCCAAGCTATCAAAGAAAGTAAGCATATTTTTTTCTGAATGGTATCAAGTTTTCCATTTCTGGTCAAATAGAGGAGGTATGAAACGAAATTAAAAACTACTATTTGTGTCCGGATTTTTAAAAGGGTGTATGTTGGTAAAAATTTCTGAAAAATTTTCTCCAGCATACAACCAGCAGGGCCAAACTATAAAGTCTTTAAAAAAACGAAAAGATTTGAAGTATTATTTTCTTTTTCCCTAAAAAGACTATGTCAATATAAAACGAACAGAAATTAATTAAAAAAACTTTTTTCACAAAATAAATTTTGCCAAGAAAAGTAAAGAACTCCATTAAACAAAAAATTAATGAAATATTAATAAAATAATCTACCAATCGTGAAACTACCACAAATCAGCATTGATATATAAATGAAACCCAAAACGAACAAAAATTACAATAAATAACCGAGTCAAACTCAAAACGAACAGAAACTAACATAAGTTAGGCTCAAAACCGCTATGCCTTCCCAAGGCCAGAACATAATTTACAATTTACTAAAAAAAATTAAATATTAAATTAGATATTAAAAATAATAGAACATAATTTACAGTTTAATATACATATACTGATATCTAGTAATCAAAATGTTAATATTATTTGATTTATTAAAGTTATAAAAGTAAAACATTTACTTGGGTGCAAAACAGGGGTTTTGCACCCAACTTATGTTAATTTCAGCTCGTTTTGAGATTGACTCGGTTAATTATTGTAATCTCTGTTCGTTTTGGGTTTCATTTATATATCAATGCTGATTTGTGGTAGTTTCACGATTGGTAGATTATTTTATTAATTCATCGCACATCCAATCAAAATTTTGAGATAACAATTTTGATCAATGTAGTTGACAGGTCCAGTAATTATGTCTTTGGGGATGTCACCCTCCCCCTCCCACCAAAGCCCTCAGGGCAAGGACTATAAGCTAAGCTATGCTAGTTGCACATTGTTAACATATAAGGTTTTTATGGATGGGGTGGTCGTATAAACTTCAGATGGGGCTTATTTAATTGGAAATGGGACGTTCTTTTGCCCTTTATAAGAGTCAAAAGTGATCGGAGGGCAACTAACATGGCTATCTCAAAATTTTGATTGGATGTGTTTGGGGAAATGGTGGGCGTGAGAGGGGTTTTAGTCGCCTTCCAATCACTTTCGACTATTAAAAAGTGCACAAGCCACTCCAATTTTCAATTCAATAAGCTCTTTTCGAAGTTTCTACGACAACTTCTTCGATACGAAGTACCCTGCTCTAAAGGAGAAAATAAATAAATAAAACATTGTGTCAAAATCGTTCTTATATGCCCCCTGGACATAACTTAAAACCCTTTCCCTGAGGGTTGTGGGGAAGTGTCCTCCTCTTTACTTAGTCCCTGTTTCTTGTCTCGTTCTCGAGTGTCCCCGTTCTTTACTTAGGCAGCGCGATCGTGCTGCCTATGATTTATACAACAACTTTCTATATAAAAGTAGAGAGGGGGCGCTACTCCGAACAGCACACCAAATATGGGCATAGAGTCCCTAGGGGAAATAGATTTCTGGGAAATTGATTGCGTAATCGATTGGGAATTTGGAACACCTGTGCTGTCAGTCATTAATCAAATTGTTTCAAGGCAAAGTTTAATAATGTCTGACAGGTACTGTCAATCATTAATAAAATTGTTTCCAGGCAAAGTTTAATAATGTCTGACAGGTACTGTCAACATTTCTCCAGGAATAGATCCAAGTCATTAATGTCTTTGCCTCGGAAACAACTCTTTTGGTCGAACTCCAAAAGATATTAATAACCAAACGCCATGGAAACAGTTCTCCAAGAAACATCTTAGCGATGAATTGTTTTAGTGCGGGAATCAGGTGTCTTATTAATTTGAAATGCGTTAGCGCAGAGATGCCAAAAACAAAAGGAACACGCTGAAATTACGTTTAGGAATTATTTGGGCGAAACCGTTTTATCTATTTTATGGGATTATTTCGGCGAAACAGTTAGAGACATTTTAAAAGAAGATTTTAGGAAAGGTTTTAGAAGAGAATTTGAGGGTCAAACTCTGTGGTCGTTATAATACACAAGTTCCATTTGAACAGTGTTGTGAGGTCCTCTACCCCAACCCCAAAGGGTTCCAATCCCTCTACCCCAACCCCGAAGGAAGCCCCGGTACTCAAAGGTCCCCCAAGCTCCCAAAGAGCCCCAGCCCCCCAAACGCCCTCCTCAGACCCTCAAAGGCCCTCCTCTGGTCCTCAAAGGGCCCCCAGACCCCCAAAGGGCCCCCCGGACCCAAAAGGCCCTCCCCCGGACCTCAAAGGTCCCCCGGGCCCGAGAAGCGCCGCGGGCCAGGAATGCGCCGCATGGGGATGCACCGCATGGGGATGCGCCACGGGTCGGGGGAAGCGCCGCAGGGGATGCGCCGCAGGGGATGCGCCGCAGGGGATGCGCCGCAGGACTGCGCCGCAGGGATGCGCCGCTTTTGCTAGAGTTCTAGTTTACTTTAATTTTAGTTAAGAGTTTGATGTTTTACCTTTGAGTTTCAGTTAGAGTTCTAGTTTAGTTTTAGTTAAGAGTTTAGAGTTTTTAGCTTAGAGTTTTTGTTGAAGTTCTAGTTTAGTTTAGTTTTAGTTAATAGTTTATAGTTTTATATTATAGTCTTATCTTAGATTTTTTGTTAGAGTTCTAATTTAGTTTAATTTTAGTTAAGAGTTTGATGTTTTACCTTTGAGTTTCAGTTAGAGTTCTAGTTTAGTTTAGTATTAGTTAAGAGTTTAGAGTTTTTAGCATAGAGTCTTATCTTATAGTTTTTGTTGAAGTTCTAGTTTAGTTTAGTTTTAGTTAATAGTTTATAGTTTTATATTATTATTAGCTTAGAGTTTTTTTTATAGTTCTATTTTATTTTATTTTTATTTTATATTTTAGAGTTTTAGCTTAGTCTTAGCTTAGAGTTTTTTCTGTTAGAGTTCTAGTTTAGTTTAACTTTAGTTAAGAGTTTGATTTTTTTACCTTTGAGTTTCAGTTAGAGTTTTAGTTTAGTTTTAGTTAAGAGTTTGGTGTTTTACCTTAGAGTATTAGCTTAGATTTTTAATTTGAGTTCTAGTTTAGTTTAGTTTTATTTAAGATTTTATAATTTTAGCTTAGAGTTTTTTTGTTAGAGTTCTAGTTTAGTTTAATTTTAGCTAAGAGTTTGATTTTTTTACCTATGAGTTTCAGTTAGAGTTATATTTTATTTTTTTTTTATTTTTTATATTTTTTAGCTTATATTTTTTGTTTTATTTATAGTTTATTTTATTTTTATTTAATATTTTATATTTTTATATTATAGTATTATCTTAGAGTTTTTGTTAGAGTTCTAGTTTAGTTTAATTTTAGTTAAGAGTTTGATGTTTTACCTTTGAGTTTCAGTTAGAGTTCTAGTTTAGTTTAGTTTTAGTTAAGAACTTAGAGTTTTTAGCTTAGAGTCTTAGCTTAGAGTTTTTGTTGAAGTTCTAGTATAGTTTAGTTTTAGTTAACAGTTTAGAGTTTTAGCTTAGAGTCTTAGCTTAGAGTTTTTGTTAGAGTTCTAGTTTATTTTAATTTTATTTTAGAGTTTAGAGTTTTAGCTTAGTCTTAGCTCAGAGTTTTTTGTTAGAGTTCTAGTTTAGTTTAATTTTAGTTAAGAGTTTGATTTTTTTACCTTTGAGTTTCAGTTAGAGTTTTAGTTTAGTTTTAGTTAAGAGTTTGATGTTTTACCTTAGAGTCTTAGCTTAGAGTTTTAATTTGAGTTCTAGTTTAGTTTAGTTTTAGTTAAGATTTTAGAATTTTATCTTAGAATTTTTTTTGTTAGAGTTCTAGTTTAGTTTAATTTTAGCTAAGAGTTTGATTTTTTTACCTATGAGTTTCAGTTAGAGTTCTAGTTTAGTTTTAGTTAAGAGTTTTTATCTTAGAGTTTTTGTTGAAGTTCTAGTTTAGTTTAGTTTTATTTAATAGTTTAGATTGTTAGATTAGATTTTTAGCTTATAGTTTTTTTTATAGTTATAGTTTATTTTAATTTTAGTTAAGAGTTTTATTTTTTACATTTTATTTTAAGTTAGAGTTCTAGTTTATTTTATTTTTAGTTAAGAATTTAGAGTTTTTAGCTTAGAGTCTTAGCTTAGAGTTTTTTTTGAAGTTCTAGTTTAGTTTAGTTTTAGTTAATAGTTTAGAGTTTTAGCTTAGAGTCTTAGCTTAGAGTTTTTGTTAGAGTTCTAGTTTATTTTAATTTTATTTTAGAGTTTAGAGTTTTAGCTTAAACTTAGCTTAGAGTTTTTTGTTAGAGTTCTAGTTTAGTTTAATTTTAGTTAAGAGTTTGATTTTTTTACCTTTGAGTTTCAGTTAGAGTTTTAGTTTAGTTTTAGTTAAGAGTTTGGTGTTTTACCTTAGAGTCTTAGCTTAGAGTTTTAATTTGAGTTCTAGTTTAGTTTAGTTTTAGTTAAGATTTTAGAATTTTAGCTTAGAGTTTTTTTGTTAGAGTTCTAGTTTAGTTTAATTTTAGCTAAGAGTTTGATTTTTATACGTATGAGTTTCAGTTAGAGTTCTAGTTTAGTTTTAGTTAAGAGTTTTGTGTTTTAACATAATGTCATAGCTTAGAGTTTTTAGTTAGAGTTATAGTTTAGTTTAGTTTTGGTTAAGAGTTTAGAAGTTTATCTTAGAGTCTAATATTAGAGTTTTTTTCTAGAGTTCTAGTTTATTTTAGTTTTAGTTAAGAGTTTATAGTTTTTGTTGAAGTTTTAGTTTATTTTACTTTTAGTTAATAGATTAGAGTTTTAGCTTAGAGTCTTAGCTTAGACTTTATGTTAGAGCTGAAGTTTAGTTTATTAATAGTTAAGAGTTTAGAGTTTTAGCATAGAGTCTTAGCTTAGAGTTTCTGTTGGAGTTCTAGTTTAGTTTACATGTAGTTAAGAGTTTAGAGTTTTATCTTAGAGACCTAGCTTAGAGTTTTAGTATAGTTTAGTTTTAGTTAAGATTTTAGAATTTTAGCTTAGAGTTTTTTTTTTTTAGAGTTCTAGTTTAGTTTAATTTTAGCTAAGAGTTTGATTTTTTACCTCTGAGTTTCAGTTAGAGTTCTAGTTTAGTTTTATTTAAGAGTTTATAGTTTTATCTTAATTTCTTAGCTTAGAGTTTTATGTTAGAGTTCGAGTTTATTTTAGTTTTGGTAAAGATTTTAGAATTTTAGCTTAGAGTTTTTTGTTAGAGTTCTAGTTTAGTTTAATTTTAGCTAAGAGTTTGATTTTTTACCTCTGAGTTTCAGTTAGAGTTCTAGTTTAGTTTTAGTTAAGAGTTTGGTGTTTTACCTTAATGTCTTAGCTTAGAGTTTTTAGTTAGAGTTCTAGTTTAGTTTAGTTATAGTTAAGAGTTTGGAGTTTTATCTTAGAGACCTAGCTTAGAATTTTAGTTTAGTTTAGTTTTAGTTAAGAGTTTAGAGTTTTAGCATAGAGTCTTAGTTTAGAGTTTTGTTAGAGTTCTAGTTTAGTTTACATGTAGTTAAGAGTTTAGAGTTTTACCTTAGAGACATAGCTTAGAATTTTAGTTTAGTTTAGTTTTTGTTAAAATTCTAGAATTTTAGCTTAGAGTCTTAGCAGAGAGTTTTTGTTAGAGTTCTAGTTTAGTTTAGTTTTAGTTAAGAGTTTAGAGTTTTAGCCTAGAGTCATATCTCAGAGTTTTTGTTAGAGTTCTAGTTTAGTTTTAGTTATGAGTTTAGAATTTTAGATTAGAATCTTAGCTTAGAGTTTTTGTTAGAGTTATAGTTTAGTTTAGTTTTAGTTAAGAGTTTAGAGTTTTTAGCTGAGAGTCATAGCCTAGAGTTTTTGTCGAAGTTCTAGTTTAGTTCAGTTTTAGTTAAGAGTTTAGAGTTTTAGCTTAGAGTCTTAGCTTAGAGTTTTGTTAGAGTTGAAGTTTATTTCAGTTTTAGTTAAGAGCTTAGAGTTTTTAGCTTAGAGTCGTAGGCTAGAGTTTTTGTTAGAGTTCTAGTTGAGTTTAGATATAGTTAAGAGTTTAGTGTTTTTATATTAGAGTCTTATTTTAAAGTTTTTTGTTGAAGTTCTAGTTTAGTTTAGAGTTTTAGCTTAGACTTAGAGTTTTAATTATAGTTCTAGTTTAGTTTAGTTTTTGTTGAGAGTTTTAGCTTAGAGTCTTAGCTTAGAGTTTTTGTTAGAGTTCTAGTTTAGTTTAGTTTTAGTTAAGAGTTTAGAGTCCTAGCTTAGAATTTTAGTTTAGTTTAGTTTTAGTTAAGAGTTTAGAGTTTTAGCATAGAGTCTAGTTGGCTTTGTTAGGTTCTAGTTTAGTTTACATGTAGTTAAGAGTTTAGAGTTTTCTAGAACATAGCTTAGAATTTTAGTTTAGTTTAGTTTTAGTTTAGATTTTAGTTCTAGTTTAGAGTTATAGAGTAGAGTTTTAGCCTAGAGTCGAGTTTAGTTTAGTTTTAGTTAAGAGTTTAGAGTTTTACCTTAGAGTCCTAGCTTAAAGTTTTCGTTAGATTTCGAGTATAGTTTAATTATAGTATAGATGTTATTATTTTACCTTTGAGTTTCAGTTAGAGGTCTATTTTAGTTTACTTATATTTAAGAGTTTAGAGTTTTAAATCTAAGTCTTATCTTAGAGTGTTAGTTATATGTCTATTTTTGTTTAGTTTTAGTTAAGAGTTTAGAATTTTATCTTAAAGTCTTAGCTCAGAGTTTTTGTTAGAGTTCTAGTTTAGTTTAATTTTATTTAAGAGTTTAGAGTTTTATCTTATAGTTTTTTTGTTAGAATTCTATTTTAATTTAATTTTATTTAAGAGTTTTATTTTTTTACATTTTATTTTAAATTATATTTATATTTTATTTTTATTTAATATTTTGATGTTTTACCTTAGAGTTTCAATTAGAGTTCTAGTTTAGTTTTAGTTAAGAGTTTGGTGTTTTACCTTAGAGTCTTAGCTTAGAGTTTTTTTTTGTTAGGGTTCTATTTTATTTTAATTTTATTTAAGAGTTTTATTTTGTACATATGAGTTTAATTTAGAGTTATAGTTTAGTTTTAGTTAAGAGTTTTGAGTTTTACACTAGAGTCGTAGATTAAAGTTTTTAGGTAGATTTGTAGTTTATTTTAATTTTGGTTAAGACTTTAGAATTTCATCTTACAGTCTCAGATTAGATGTTTTTTTTAGAGTTCTAGTTTATTTTATTTTTAGTTGATAGTTTAGTTTTTAACATAGAGTCTTAGCTTAGATTTTTCGTTGAAATTTTAGCTTATTTTAGTTTTAGTTAATAGTTTAGAGTTTTAAATTATAGTCTTATCTTAGAGTTTTTTTTAGAGTTTGAAGTTTAGTTTAGTAATAGTTAAGAGTTTGGTGTTTTACCATAGAGTCATAGCTTAGAGTTTTAGTTAGAGATCTAGTTTAGTTTAGTTTTAGTTGAGAGTTTAGAATTTTAGCTTATACTCTTAGCTTAGAGTTTTTGTTAGAGTTCTAGTTTAGTTTATTTTTAGTAAATAGTTTAGAGTTTTTTGCTTAGATTCATAAATTACAGCTTTTGTTTTATCTATATATTAGCGTAGTTTTAGTTAATAGTTTATATTTTTCTATTAGTTTCTTATCTTATAGTTTTTGTTAGAGTTATAGTTTAGTTTACATGTAGTTAAGAGTTTAGAGTTTTACCTTAGAGACATAGCTTAGAATTTTAGTTTAGTTTAGTTTTAGTTAAGATTTTAGAATTTTAGCTTAGAGTCATGGCAGAGAGTTTTTGTTAGAGTTATAGTTTAGTTTAGTTTTAATTAAGAGTTTAGAGTCTTAGCCTAGAGTCGAGTTTAGTTTTAGTTAATAGTTTATATTTTTAACTTATAGTCATAGCTTAGAATTTTCTTTAGAGTTATAGTTTATTTTAATTTTATTTAAGATTTTTATATTTTAACTTTGAGTTTCAGTTAGAGTTCTAGTTTAGTTTACTTTTAGTTAAGAGTTTAGCGTTTTACCTTGGAGTTTTAGCTTAGAGTTTTACTTAGAGTTCTAGTTTTGTTTAGTTTTAGTTAAGAGTTTAGAATTTTAGCTTAGAGTCTTAGCTCAGAGTTTTTGTTAGAGTTCTAGTTTAGTTTAATTTTATTTAAGAGTTTAGAGTTTTAGCTTAGAGTTTTTTTGTTAGACTTCTAGTTTACTTTAATTTTAGTTAAGAGTTTTATTTTTTTACCTTTGAGTTTCAATTAGAGTTCTAGTTTAGTTTTAGTTAAGAGTTTGATGTTTTACCTTAGAGTTAAAATTAGAGTTATAGTTTAGTTTTAGTTAATAGTTTGGTGTTTTACCGCAGACTCTTAGCATAGAGTTTTTTTTTTTTCTTGTTCTATTTTATTTTAATTTTGGTTAATAGTTTGATTTTGTAACTCTGAGTTTCAGTTAGAGTTATAGTTTATTTTTAGTTAAGAGTTGGGAGTTTTACCTTAGGGTCTTAGCTTAGAGTTTTTAGTTAGAGTTATAGTTTAGTTTAGTTTTGGTTGAGAATTTAGAATTTCAGCTTAGAGCCTCAGCTTAGAGTTTTTTTTTAGAGTTCTAGTTTATTTTAGTTTTAGTTAAGAGTTTAGTTTTTACCAGAGAGTCTTAGCTTAGAGTTTTTGTTGAAGTTTTAGTTTATTTTAGTTTTAGTTAATAGTTTAGAGTTTTAACTTTGAGTCTTAGCTTAGAGTTTTTGTTAGAGTTGAAGTTTAGTTTAGTAATAGTTAAGAGTTTGGTGTTTTACCATAGAGTCATAGCTTAGAGTTTTAGTTAGAGTTCTAGTTTAGTTTAGTTTTAGTTGAGAGTTTAGAATTTTAGCTTAGACTCTTAGCTTAGAGTTTTTGTTAGATTTCTAGTTAAGTTTAGTTTTAGTCAAGAGTTTAGAGTTTTTTGCTTAGATTCGTAACTTACAGCTTTTGTTGAAGCTATAGCTTAGCTTAGTTTTAGTTAAGAGTTTATAGTGTTCTCTTAGTTCTTAGCTTAGAGTTTTTGTTAGAGTTATAGTTTAGTTTAGTTTTAGTTAAGAGTTTAGTGTTTTAGCTTAGAGTATTAGCTTAGAGTTATAGTTAGAGTTGAAGTTTAGTTTAGTTATAGTTAAGAATTTAGAGTTTTTAGCTTAGAGTCGTAGTTTAGAGTTTTTGTTAGAGTTTTAGTTTAGTTTAGTTAAGAGTTTAGAGTTTTATCATAGAGTCTTATGTTAGAGTTTTTGTTGAAGTTGAAGTTTAGTTTAGTCATAGTTAAGAATTTAGAGTTTTTATCTTAGAGTCATAGCTTAGAGTTTTTGAACTTCTAGTTTAGTTTATTTAAGAGTTTAGAGTTCCACCTTAGAGTCTTAGCTTAGAATATTAATTAGAGTTGAAGTTTAGTTTACTTATAGTTAAGGGTTTAGAGTTTTAGCTTGGAGTTATAGATTAGAGTTTTAGTTTAGAGTTAGATCTTAGTTTAGTTTTAGTTAAGAGTTTAGAGTTTTACCTTAAAGTGTTAGCTTATTGTTTTATTTAGAGTTCTAGTTTAGTTTAGTTTTAGTTAAGAGTTTTGAGTTTTACCTTAAAGTCTTAGATTAGAGTTTTAGTTAGGGTTGAAGTTCCGTTTAGTTTAGTTATAGTTAAGAGTTTATAATTTTAGCTTAGAGTCTTAGCTTAGAGTTTTAGTTAGAGTTATTGTTTAGTTTAGTTTTAGTTAAGAGTTATAGCTTTAGCATAGAATCGTAGCTTAGAGATTTAGTTAGAGTTGAAGTTTAGTCCAAACTAGCATATAAAATTGACAAAATATAAGCATCAGAGTGAATAATTTTTTTTATCAACATCCTATGCCAGATAAATTGAAAAAAATTGACAGAATCTAAGTGTCAGAGTGAATAATTTTTTTTATCAACATCCATTGTTAGATGCATCGAATCAAAATTGACAAAATTTAAATATCAGAATGAATAAATGCTTTAAAAACATCCTTCATCGGATTCGTTGGTTAAAATTGGCAAAATCTAAGTATCAGTCAGATTAAATAGATCAAGTTACTAAGCTAAGAAACTAAGATAAAACTATAAACTCTTAACTAAAACTAAACTAAGCTATAGCTTCAACAAAAGCTGTAATTTATGAATCTAAGCAAAAAACTCTAAACTCTTAACTAAAACTAAACTAAACTAGAAATCTAACAAAAACTCTAAGCTAAGAGTATAAGCTAAAATTCTAAACTCTAAAATAAAACTAAACTAAGCTATAACTCTAAATAAAACTCTAAGCTATGACTATATGTTAGAACAACAAACTCTTAAATATACTAAACTAAACTTCAACTCTAGCAAAAACTCTAAGCTATGACTCTAAGCTAAAACTATAAAATATTAACAAAAACGAAAATAAACTAAAACTTCAACAAAAACTATAAGCTAATACTCAATGGTAAAAACTAAACTCTTAACTAAAACTAAAATAAACTAGAACTATAAAAAACCTCTAAGCTAAGACTCTAAGCTGAAATTCTAAATTCTTAACCAAAACTAAACTAGAACTCTAACTAAAAACTCTAAGCTAAGACTCTAAGGTAAAACTCCAAACTCTTAACTAAAACTAAACTAGAACTCTAACTGAAACTCAGAGGTACAAAATCAAACTCTTAAATAAAATTAAACTAAACTAGAACCCTAACAAAAAAAAACCTCTAATCTAAGACTCTAAGTTAAAACACCAAACTCTTAACTAAAACTAAACTAGAACTCTAACTGTAACTCTAAGGTAAAACATCAAACTCTTAACTAAAACTAAACTAGAACTCTAATTGAAACTCAAAGGTAAAAAAATAAAACTCTTAACTAAAATTAAAGTAAACTAGAAGTCTAACAAAAAAACTCTAAGCTAAAACTCTAAACTCTTAAGTAAAATCAAACTAAACTAGAACTCTAACAAAAACTCTGAGCTAAGACTCTAAGCTAAAATTCTAAACTCTTAACTAAAACTAAACAAAACTAGAACTCTAAATAAAACTCTAAGCTAAGACTCCAAGGTAAAACGCTAAACTCTTAACTAAAAGTAAACTAAACTAGAACTCTAACTGAAACTCAAAGTTAAAATATCAAATTCTTAAATAAAATTAAACTAAACTAGAACTCTAACAAAAACTCTAAAATAGGACTATAAGTAAAAAATCTAAAATATTAACTAAAACTAAACTAAACTCGACTCTAGCCTAAGACTCTAAACTCTTAACTAAAACTAAACTAAACTATAACTCTAACTAAAACTCTCTGCCATGAATCTAAGATAAAATTCTAAAATCTTAACTAAACTGAAATTCTAAGCTATGTCTCTAAGGTAAAACTCTAAACTCTTAACTACATGTAAACTAAACTAGAACTCTAACAAAACTCTAAACTAAGACTCTATGCTAAAACTCTAAACTCGTAACTAAAACTAAACTAAACTAAAATTCTAAGCTAGGACTCTAAACTCTTAACTAAAACTAAACTAAACTAGAACTCTAACACAAACTCTAAGCTAAGACTCTAAGCTAAAACTCTAAACTCTTAACTAAAACTAAATTAAACTAGAACTCTAATTAAAACTCTGAGTCTAATCTAAAACTCGAAACTAAACTAAAACTACAACAAAAAACTTCAAAATAATACTATAAGATAAAAACGCTAAAATCTTAAATATATATAAACTCAACTAGAACTCAAACAAAAACTCTAGCCTAAGACTCTAAGATAAAATATCTAATCTCTAAAATAAAAATAAAATAAACTTCAACTCTAACAAAAACTCTAAGCTAAGACTCTAAGCTAAAACTCTAAACTCTTAACTAAAACTGAACTAAACTAGAACTTCGACAAAAACTCTTGGATATGACTCTCAGATAAAAACTCTAAACTCTTAACTAAAACTAAACTAAACTATAACTCTAACAAAAACTCTAAGCTAGTATTCTAAGCTAAAATTCTAAACTCATAACTAAAACTAAACTATAACTCTAACAAAAACTCTGAGATATGACTATATGCTAAAACTCTAAACTCTTAACTAAAACTATACTAAACTAGAACTCTAACAAAAACTCTCTGCTACGACTCTAAGCTAAAATTCTAGAATTTTAACTAAAACTAAACTAAACTAAAATTCTAAGCTATGTCTCTAAGGTAAAACTCTAAACTCTTAACTACATTTAAACTAAACTATAACTCTAACAAAACTCTAAACTAAGACTCTATGCTAAAACTCTAAACTCTTAACTAAAACTAAACTAAACTAAAATCCTAAGCTAGGTCTCTAAGATAAAACTCCAAACTCTTAACTAAAACTAAAATAAACTAGAACTCTAACTAAAAACTCTAAGCTAAGACATTTAGTTAAAACACCAAACTCTTAACTAAAACTAAACTAGAACTCTAACTGAAACTCAGAGGTAAAAAATCAAACTCTGAGCTAAAATTAAACTAAACTAGAACTCTAACAAAAAAACTCTAAGATAAAATTCTAAAATCTTAAACAAAACTAAAATAAAATCGAACTCTAACATAAAACTCTAAGCTAAGACATTAAGCTTAAATTCTAAACTCTTAACTAAAACTAAACTAGAACTCTAACTGAAACTCAGAGGTAAAAAATAAAACTCTTAGCTAAAATTAAACTAAACTAGAACTCTAACAAAAAAAAACTCTAAGCTAAAATTCTAAAATCTTAAATAAAACTAAACTATACTAAAACTCTAAGCTAGGTCTCTAAGATAAGACTCTAAACTCTTAAATAAATTTAAACTAAACTAGAACTCCAACAGAAACTCTAAGCTAAGACTCTATGCTAAAACTCTAAACTATTAACTATTAATAAAATAAACTTAAGCTCTAACATAAAATTTAAGCTAAGACTCTAAGATAAAAATCTAAAATATTAACTAAAAGTAATATAAAATAAAAATAAAACAAAAAATATAAACTATTAACTAAAAATAAAATAAACTATAACTATAGAAAAAAACTCTAAGCTAAGACTCTAAGCTAAAATTCTAAACTCTTAACCAAAACTAAACTAAACTAGAACTCTAACTAAAAACTCTAAGCTATGACATTAAGGTAAAACACCAAACTCTTAACTAAAACTAAACTAGAACTCTAACTGAAACTCATAGATAAAAAAATCAAACTCTTAGCTAAAATTAAACTAAACTAGAACTCTAAAAAAAAAAATCTAAGATATAATTCTAAAATCTTAACTAAAACTAAACTAAACTAGAACTCAAATTAAAACTCTAAGCTAAGACTCTAGGGTAATACACCAAACTCTTAACAAAAACTAAACTAAACCTCTAGCTGAAACTCAATGGTAAAAAAATAAAACTCTTAACTAAAATTAAAATAAACTAGAACTCTAACAAAAAAAAACTCTAAGCTAAGTTTAAGCTAAAACTCTAAACTCTAAAATAAAATAAAAATAAACTAGAACTCTAACAAAAACTCTAAGCTAAGACTCTAAGCTAAAACTCTAAACTATTAACTAAAACTAAACTAAACTAGAACTTCAACAAAAACTCTAAGCTAAGACTCTAAGATAAAAACTATAAATTATTAAATAAAGATAAAATAAAATATAACTATAAATGAAAATAAAATGTAAAACATAAAACTATTAAATAAAATTAAACTAAACTAGAACTCTAACAAAAACTATAAGCTAAGACTATAAGCTAAAACTCTAAACTATTAACTAAAACTAAACTAAACTAGAACTTCAATAAAAACTCTAAGCTAAAAACTCTAAACTCTTAACTAAAACTAAACTAGAACTCTAACTGAAACCCATAGGTAAAAAAATCAAACTCTTAGCTAAAATTAAACAAAACTATAACTCTAACAAAAAAAACTCTAAGATAAAATTCTAAAATCTTAACTAAAACTAAACTAAACTAGAACTCAAATTAAAACTCTAATCTAATACTCTAACGTAAAACATCAAACTCTTAACTAAAACTAAACTAAAAATCTAACTGAAACTCAAAGGTAAAAAAATCAAACTCTTAACTAAAATTAAACTAAACTAGAACTCTAACAAAAAAACTCTAAGCTAAGACTAAGCTAAAACTCTAAACTCTAAAATAAAATTAAAATAAACTAGAACTCTAACAAAAACTCTAAGCTAAGACTCTAAGCTAAAACTCTAAACTATTAACTAAAACTAAACTAAACTAGAAATACAACAAAAACTCTAAGCTAATACTCTAAGATAAAAACTCTAAATTCTTAAGTAAAACTAAACTTAACTAGAACTCTAACTGAGACTCAAAGGTAAGTCATCAAACTCTTAACTAAAATTAAACTAAATTAGAACTCTAACAAAAACTCTAAGCTAAGACTCTAAGCTAAAACTCTAAACTATTAACTAAAACTAAACTAAACTATAACTTCAAAAAAAACTCTAATCTAAAAACAATAAATTCTTAACTAAAACTAAACAAGAACTCTAACTGAAACTCAAAGGTAAAACATCAAACACTTAACTAAAATTAAAGTAAACTAGAACTCTAAGAAAAAGCGGCGTATCCCTGCGGCGCATCCCTGCGGCGCCTTCCTGCGGTGCATCCCATGCGGCGCTTCCCCCGACCCGCGGCGCATCCCCCTGCTGAGCATCCCCATTTGGCCCTTTCCGGGCCCGCTGCGCTTCTCGGTCCTGGGGGACCTGTGAGGACCGGCGGAGGGCCTTTGGGGTCCGGGGGGCTCGTTGGGGGTTCGGGGACCCTTTGCGGACCCGGAGAGGGCATTTGAGGGTCTGCGGAGGGCGTTTGGGGGGCTGGGGCTCTTTGGGAGCTTGGGGGACCTTTGAGTACCGGGGGCTTTCTTCAGGGTTGGGGTAGAGGGATTGGAACCCTTTGGGGTTGGGGTAGAGGACCTCACAACACTGTTCAAATGGAACTTGTGTATTATAACGACCACAGAGTTTGACCCTCAAATTCTCTTCTAAAACCTTTCCTCAAATCTTCTTTTAAAATGTCTCTAACTGTTTCGCCGAAATAATCCCATAAAATGGATAAAACGGTTTCGCCCAAATAATCCCTAAACGTAATTTCAGCGTGTTCCTTTTGTTTTTGGCATCTCTGCGCTAACGCATTTCAAATTAATAAGACACCTGATTCCCGCGCTAAAACAATTCATCGCTAAGATGTTTCTTGGAGAACTGTTTCCATGGCGTTTGGTTATTAATATCTTTTGGAGTTCGACCAAAAGAGTTGTTTCCGAGGCAAAGACATTAATAACTTGGATCTATTCTTGGAGAAATGTTGACAGTACCTGTCAGACATTATTAAACTTTGCCCGGAAACAATTTGATTAATGATTGACAGTACCTGTCAGACATTATCAAACTTTGCCCGGAAACAATTTGATTAATGACTGACAGCACAGGTGTTCCAAATTCCCAATCGATTACGCAATCAATTTCCCAGAAATCCATTTCCCCTAGGGACTCTATGCCCATATTTGGTGTGCTGTTCGGAGTAGTGCCCCCCTCTCTACTTATAAACCTTATATGTCCCCAGGGCATAACTTACAACCCTTGCACTGAGGGCTCTGAGGAGGTTATCATCCTAAAAGACCTAATTTCCAGAACCTTCAACTACGTTGAAAAAAATAGATATCTCAAAATCTTGATTGGATGTGTTTTGGAAAATGGTGGGCGTGAGAGGGGGTTAGTTGCTATCCAATCACTTTCAACTATTATAAAAGGCACTAGCACTTTAAATTTCCATTTGAATGAACCCTTTTGCAGTTTCTACGACAACGCTTTCAATAAAAACTTTATATGCCCCAGGGCATAACTTACAACCCTTGCCTTGAGGGCTGTGGGGGAGGGGTTGTCATCCTTAAAGACCTAATTTCCAAAACTTTCAACTACGTTGAATAAAATGGTTATCTAAAAATTTTTATTGAATGTGTTTGGGGAAAAGGTGAACGTGAGGGGGTGGTTAGTTGCCCTCAAATCACTTTCGACTATTAAAAAGGGTACTATCCCTTTGGATTTCAAATCAAATGAGCCCTTTTTCAAGTTTCTACGACAAAGATTTCAATAAAAACCTTATATGCCCCAAGGGTATAACTTATAATCCTTACCCTGAGGGTTTTGGGGGAGTGTCCTCCTCAAAAATATATTTTCTCTCTAGAAATCAACTACACTGAACAAAATGGCTATCTCAAAATTTTTATTGGATGTGTTTTGGGGAATGATGGGCTTAGGGGGGGGCTAGTTACCCTCCAATCACTTTCGACTATTAAAAAGGGTACTAGCCCTTTCAATTTCCAATCGAATGAGACTTTTTTGAAGTTTCTATGACAACACCTTCTATGAAAACCTTATATTCCCCCAGGGCATAACTTACAACCCTTACCCTGAGGGCTGTGGGAGAGTGTCCTTCTCAAAAACATATTTTATATCTGGAAATCAACTACGCTGAACAAAATGGCTATCTCAAAATTTGATTGGATGTGTTTGGGGAACTGATGGGTGTGGAGGGGGGCTAGTTGCCCTCCGATCACTTTCGACTATTAAAAAGTGCACTAGCTCTTTGAATTTCCAATCGAATGAGCCTTTTCGAAGTTTCTACGACAACGCATTCTATAAAAACCTCATATGCCCCCAGGGCATAGCTTAAAACCCTTTTCGTGAGGGTTGTTGGGGAGGGTTCTCCTCAATAACATATTTTCTATCTGAAAATCAACTGCGCCGAACAAAATAGTTATCTAAAAATTCTTAGTGGATGTGTTAGGGGAAGTGATGGGCGGGGGGGGGGGGTAGTTGCCCTCTCATCACTTTCGACTATTAAAAAAGGCACTAGAACTCTCAATTTCCAATCGAATGAGCCCCTTTTGAAGTTTCTACGATGACCCCTTCCATATAAAGTGCCCAGCTCTAAAGGAAAAAAAAATAGTACATTGTGCCAACATCGTTCTTATATACCCTCAGGACATAACTTAAAACCATAAACAATAAGTAGAACAACAGGGAAATTTTTATACAAGACAGTGGAACGCCTCCACTGTCTTGCGTTCCACTGTCTTGTATAAAAATTTCTCTGTTGTTCTACTTATTGTTTATGATGGAAAGGCAGTGTGGTCTTCGTCGCTATTTGCGTCTAACTTAAAACCCTTGCCCCGAGGGCTATGGGGGAGTGTCCTCTTCAGAAAAATATTTTCTATCTAGTAATAAACTAGGCTGAACAAAATGGCTATCTCAAAATTTTGATTGGGAGTGTCTGGGGGACTGATAAGCGGGGGGGGGGCTAGCTGCCCTCCAATTACTTTCGACTATTGAAAAAGGCACTAGCCCTTTGAATTTCCAATCGAATGAGCGTTTTTTGAAGTTTCTACGACAACGCCTCCTATAAAAACCTTATATGCCCCCATGGCATAACTTAAAACCCTTGCACTGAGGGTTGTGGGGGAGTGTCCTCCTCAAAAATATATTTTCTATCTGGAAATCAGCTACGCTGAAAAAAATGGTTATCTCAACATTTTGATTGGATTTGTTTGGAGGAATGATGAGCGCGGGGGGGGGGCTAGTTGCCCTCCAATCACTTTCGACTATTTAAAAGGGTACTAGCCCTATGGATTTCCAATCGACTGAGCCTGTTTTAAAGTTTTTACGACAACGCCTTCTATAATAACCTTATATGCCCCCATTACATAACTTAGAACCCTTGCCCTGAGGGTTGTGGGGGAGTGCCCTCCTCAAAAACATATTTTCTATCTGGAAATCAACTACGCTGAACAAAATGGCTATCTCAAAAAAAAATTTTATGCGTTTGGGGGAATGATGGGCTTGGGGGGGTCTAGTTGCCCTCCAATCACTTTCGACTATTAAAAAGGGCACTACAACTCTCAATTTCCAATTGAATGAGCCCCTTTTGAAGTTTCTACGACGACCCCTTCCATATGAAGTGTCCCGCTCTAAAGGAAAAAAATAATACAAAGTACATTATGCCATCATCGTACTTATATGCCCTCAGGGCTAACTTAAAACCCTTATCCCGAGGGTTGTGGGGGAATTTCCTCCGCAAAAACATATTTTCTATGTGAAAATCAACTACGCTGAACAAAATGGCTATCTCAAAATTTTGATTGGATGTGTTTGGGGGAATGCGTGGCGTGTGGGGGGGGGGCTAGTTGCCCTCCAATCCATTTCGACTATTAAAAAGGGCACTAGCACTCCAATTTCCAATCGAATGAGCCCTTTTCGAAGTTTCTACAACAACTCCTTCGATACGAAGTGCCCGGCTGAAAGAAAAAAATTGTGCCCACATCGTTCTTTACTTAGGGAGCGCTAACGCGCTGCCTCTGACAAAATGTCCCGCCTTCCAATCACTTTCGACTATTAAAAAGGGCACTAGCCCTTTTAGTTTCCAATCAATGAGCCTTTTTTGAGTTTCTACGACAATGCTTTCTATAAACACCTTATATGCCCCCAGGGCATAAATTACAACCCTTGTCCTGAGGGCTGTGAGGGGGTTATCATCCTCAAAGACCTAATTTCCAGAACTTTCAACTACGTTGAACAAAATGGCAATCTCAAAATTTTGGTTGCATGTATTTGGGGAAATGATGGCCGTGAGAGGGGCGTTAGTTGCTCTACCATCATTTTGAACTATTAAAAAAGGAACTAGCCCTTTCAGTTTCCAATCGAATGATCCCTTTTGAAGTTTCTACGACAACGCTTTCAATAAAAATCTTTTATACCCCAGGGCATAACTTACAATCCTTTCCCTGAGGACCGGAGGGGGGGTGTCATCCTCAAAGTCCTAATTTTCAGAACTTTCAACTACGTTGAAGAAAATTGCTATTTGAAAATTTTGATTGAATGAGTTTGGGGAAATGGTGGGCGTGAGGTTAGTTGCCCTCCAATCACTTCCGACTATAAAAAAGGCACTAGCCCTTTCAATTTCCAATCGAATGAGCTCTTTTTGAAGTTTCTATGAAAACGCTTTCTATAAAAACCTTACATGCCCCAGGGCATAATTTGCGACCCTTTCCCTGAGGGCTATGAGGGGGTTGTCATCCTCAAAGACGAATATCCGGACCTTTCAAGTACGTTGAACAAAATAGTTATTTCAAAATTTTGATTTTATGTGTTTGGGGAAATGGTAGGCGTAAGACGGGGGTTACTTGCCCTCCAATCACTTTCGACTATCACCAAGGGCACTAGTAGTTTCAATTTCCAATCTAATGATCCCTTTTTGAAGTTTCTACGACAACGCGTTCTATAAGAACCTTATATGCCCCAGGGCATGACTTACAACCCTTGCCCTGAGGGATATAGATAGGTGGTCATCCTCAAAGTCCTAATTTACAGACCTTTCAACTACGTTGAATAAAATGGCTATCTCAAAATTTTGATTGGATATACTTGGGGAAAAGGTGGGCATGAGAGGGGGGTTAGTTGCCCTCCAATCACTTTCTACCTTAAAAAGGGCACTAGCCCTTTGAATTTCCAATCGAATGATTCCTTTTTGAAGTTTCTACGATAAAGCTTTCTATCAAATGAGCCCTTTTTGAAATTTCTACGACAACACTTCCTATAAAAACCTTATATGCCCCCAGGGCATAACTTACATCCTTGCCCTGAGGGCTGTGGGGAGATTGTCATACTCAAAGACCTAATCTCCACAACTTTCAACTAAGTTGAACAAAATGGCTATCTAAAAACTTTGATTGGATGTGTTTGGGGAAAAGATGGGCGTGAGAGGGGGATTAGTTGCCCTCCAATCACTTTACACCATAAAAAGGGCACTATCCCTTTGAATTTCCGATCGAATAAGCCCTTTTTTAAGCTTTTACGAAAAGCTTTCTACGAAAACCTTATATACCCACAGGGCATAACTTACAACCCTTGTCCTGAGGGCTGTGGGGGAGTGTTCTCCTCAATAACATAATTTTTATCTGTAATTCAACTACGCTGAACAAAATGGTCATCTAAAAATTTTGATTGGATGTGTTTTGGGAAATGCTGGGCGTGGAAGGGGTGTTAGATGCCTTCCAATCACTTTCGACTATTAAAAAGGGCACTAGCCATCCAATTTCCAATCGAATGAACCCTTTTCGAAGTTTCTACGATAACTCCTTCATTACGAAGTGCCCTGGTCCAAATAAATGAAACGTTGTGCCAACATCGTTCTTTACTTAGACAGCGCGATTGCGCTGCCTATGATAAATTCTACTTGTAAAAAAGGGGAAATTGAATATTTTACTATCCTTACCCTGGGAGCTGTGGGGGAAGAAGCATAGTAGCTAGACCTTTTTACCGTTTTGAACAAAATTACTTTCAAAATTTTGATCAGTTGTGAGGGGAGGGAGCATAAAAAAGGGCAAGGGGGAACATTCCCCTCAAAATTCTGGCTTCACCTTACTGCCCCTGTCCTTTTCAGATACACCCAAAATAAATAATTTCCCCTTTTGATAAATTCTATACTTAAACGACAGGTAAATTGCATAATTTACTATCCTTGCCCCGGGGCAAAGGGGACATGAAAGTCAAACAAGTATAGCTATTCGACATTTTTACTAGTTTGAGCAAAATGACAATTCTAAAATTTCGATTAGTGTTGAGTAGAGGAGAAACCTCAAAAGAGAAAAGAGGGGTGAGGGGGGCTACCCTAAAATCATTCTTAAACATCTCTTCAACATACTTCAACATAATTTTCAATTTGATACCCTCAGTTGTTCTTCAGATATTTCTGATGTTTCCTTTTCATATTTTGCAAGCACATAGAGATTTTTAATTATGTTCGGCATCCCTCTCAACATTTTCTTAAAGTTTCATCTTAATACCCTAAGCCTTTTTGGAGACTTAGAATCGAACGTCCCCTCTTTTCCAATAAAAATCCTTATATGTTAACAATGGGGAAATTGCATCGCCTATTACCCTTGATAGCATACTGGGGGGAAGTTTTTTTATCCCAGAGGCATATTTATTTGACTTTTGAACTATTTTTTAACAAAATGGAAATCTTTAATCCTTATGTGATGCATTTGGGGAACCAGAGGGGGGGGGGGGTTCTGATTGCTCTTCGATCACTTTTGACCCTTATTAAGGGCACGAAAACTTTCAATTTCCAATCAAAGCTTATATGACCGCCCCTTAGAGTTTATATGTACAAACCTTATATGTTAACAATGAGCAACCTGCACAACTTACAGCCCTAGCCCTGAATGCTGGGTTTCAACTCCAGAATCATAGTTATAAAGCCTTTGGACTATTTTGAAATAGCTATCTCAAAATTTTATCCGGGTGCATTTGGGGGAAAAGTTCGTGGGGGGAAGGGCAAGTTGCCTTTTGATCACTTTGGACTCTTAAAAAGGGAACTAGAACTTTCGATTTAAAATCGAATGCGTCCTCTCCAAGCTTTATATTACCCCCCCCCCTTCTACTATTAGTTGACACCGGTTTTGCCTATTAGGAAGGAGTTTCAAACCTATTAAAAACATAACAAGTGACGTACCGTTCAAAAATAAACAAAACCCAATAATCTGTAGATTCAAGATTCTTTTTTCAGAATTTTTAATCTCTTGTTTTTCAATAAATGCCAGCGTTCACTTCCCCCAGTGCCTGTGTTTTCATGATGCTTGTCATTGTACTCCGTGAAACCCATTTTCAGTAGCCCATGTTTGACGCCTAGTGGGCCTTATTCATCTTTGGTTTTCGGGATTTACTTTTGAGCGAGAAGCTTAAAAGCTGGGAAATTGAACATTTAAAGACTCGCTACAGGTGAAAAAGCCTTTTCAGGATGTCTGCTTTGATTTTCAGAAGACTCTTTTAAGTGTTTAAAGCCGATGTTACGTATTTTTTTTTCTGGCAAAGTTTAAATTTTACACCAAAAGTAAAGAAGAATACTGCATTTTTGTTTCAAGACGGCTTTAACCTTATAGCTCTTAATGCTCTGCTTGCTAAATTTAAGTACAAGTCAACTTGTTTTCTAACAGCTTCATTGCATATATAGCCCATCACATATTGTCATATAGCATGCTCGAAAATCTTAAGCTCTTAGCCTAGGAGAAGGGATTGTTAAATACTTAAAAACAATGAGTAAAACTGCATTTTCTTTAGTTTGAAATTCAAGTTTCACACCTCAAAGTCTTCTTCAGCCAAAGTTTTTGTTTGTTTACTAACCAATCCTTGTTTTATTCTCCCTTTTCTTCGTTAAAGCTGAATAATCTAAACTGATGGTGTAAGATTGAAACCACATAATTAATTCTCCAACAACCAAACCGAACCAAAATCATCAAATCACTACAAAAACATGTGCCAAATAGACAGATCTGTGGCGCATTGCCATACCGATGGTATCAGCTGCTTGTTGGTGCGCCGCTGAATTTTCTTTCTACGCCAGCGCATCTTTCATTGGTAGACATCGCCGATAAATCGGCGTGGCGTCTATCTGTCCCAGTTCTCCAAGAACAACTTCTCAAACAACAAAGCCGTTGAATGGGAATGAGTATTATTTTTAAAGACCTATGAAACTAGCCTAAAGAGTGGGAAGACTGGGGAGGGATTAGTCTGTGTTATACATGAAATAAATTCTGTTCGTTTTAAATTTTAATATTCCTCCTTACTCTCCAGTTGAAAAGACTTACTTTTATTTAATTCGCAGTTACGACTAGGGGTCTGTTGCAAATACGTCAATATGAACACAGCCTAAAACGCAATTGATTTAAAGTTGAAAAGCATGGCTGAAATTAAGTTAGCCGACATAGTAAGTAGAACAAACTCTGCATTTTTTTATTAACCTGCATGTTGTAGGCCTAGTGTCGAAATAAGGTTGGCAAAAAATACCTTTTAGTTCCAGTAACAGGGCTCTTTCTGATGAAATTCTAGATGAGGGGATTTTCTTATGTCTTGACAAGTAATTGATTTAGGAGCCTTAAGCTTTCAAGAATGGATAATCAATGTATAGTCTAGCCTATGAAGCTTCATAACTGACTTAAGGACAAGGTAAACATACTAGTCCTACTTGATTCCTTTGTATTGCCATTTCCAAATATAATAGGCCTAGTCAACTCACTTGCAAATGCAACCTCTCCCTGAAAACCCCAGGTGTAGTCCTGATAATGTTCTCCATTAGGCTGGGCCATGGGCACCCACATGGGGGGGGGCTCCAGCCTCCCCATTGGCTGAATGATTCTGCCTTATCTTTTATATTTTTGTTTTGAGATTTCTATTAGCCTATACACCATTGGAAGTGTCAATTAGACCAGGTAAGCCCCCCTAAAATTCAGCTTATGGGCACCCATTGGCTGGGCTAGTCTACTTTGATCTAGTCATATGTTATAACCTTGCTCCTAAGCTAACTCCTAAGCATATTCTGAGTCTAGAATTTATCCATTTGCATGATTGAGTGCATAATTTAGTTTTGAAATGATTTAGGCTCTGTTTTATTTGGAATTTTATTTGAAATGGTTATAAATGTTTTAAAAGTCCAGCCCTTTTAATTCCATCTGCTTTGCAACAAAGAAAAAGTTTGCCAGGGACTGAGGAAGGGGCAGCCACCCTCTTATGCAGAATTACTCACATTTGTTTTAATGTTGCTCCTTACTTTTGGTTGAAAAAACTGTTTTTTTTAAATTTAATACATAATCAAGAAATAATTGATAATAAATACCTTTCAATATTTCTTCTGAATTTTTATCATCAATTTTCTTGCTTTGGCCTGTTTCTTCCTTGCACCATATATGCAGCGTTACCAGATGTCTGGTTAAAAATTGCACTGCCATAAAAGTGAAAATACACCAAAAGCACAATTTTGCTAGTGAAAATATGCTGAATGAACCCCAAAAATGTGCTGATTTGAAAAAATCAATGCACAACTGCCTTAAAAAACTGCCAAAATGGCACAAATGTGCCCTATATGGCAACTTCAGAACCACCACAAGAAAATCACAGAACAGTAAGCTCAAAAAATCAAAGATAAGCTTCAATTGTTTTGGTTGACAGTGTTTCCAAGGATCCCAAAAACCTCCCTTTCCACTGCTGATGTTCCTCTATCTGAGTGGTATTCTTTCTATGGGGCCAAAGTCTCTTCACCAGACCACCAACTTGAACAAAAATATGCTGAAGAGCTTGACCAATTTTGCATGCATTCTCTGACTCTGATTTTATGGTCTCTGTAATGTCTATGACTGATGCTATTGTCTGCCTTAAGCCAAAGCTGTTACAAGGCATGAATAGAGTTCATACTCTTCATATAAAAGTGCAGGGCCACCAAAAACAGTGGTCATGCACTTTTAGAATATCTCATGCTACTGCTGCAGATGATTTTTATTCAAGGCTTGGTTCTGTCAATATTCTGCATGGCAGATCTTTCTCCTATTCAAAAATAAATAAATAAAAAACTCAATTTAATGCACATATTTCAGGCCCATGACTGTATTAACCAGTTTATGCAAACTTTGGGAACTACTGTTCATAAAAGAGCTTGAAGATAAATATTGCACACCTCCACATTAATTTGGCTTTTAGCATGGCATTGGATTTGTAGATGCCCTTGCAGTTCTTGCTAATGCTCTGCTTGATGCTTTTTGTAAAGATAGTTCACTTGCCTTGGTGAGTTATGATGTTTGCCATGCCTTTGACTCTGTAATGCACCAACTTATCTTTTTAAGGGCTGTTAAAAGAGGAGTCAAACTGGTTATTAACAGATCTCAAAGGGATATATATATATATATATATACATATATATATAAATATATATATATATATATATATATATATATATATATATATATATATATATATATATATATATATATATATATATATATATATATATGTATATATATATATATGTATATATATGCTAAGCTAGGAGTCCATCTTAAAATCCCTCCTAAACAAGACAAAATGGCAAGGCCACTGGATAGAACTGTACCAGTTAAAAGAGATGCCAGGGAAGGTGCAATTGGCTCACCTTGCTATTTCAATAACTATGTCCTCATAACTCTGGACCAGTGTTAGATCTCTTGTATCCTTTCTGGCCTCAATTTCTCAGTCACTTATGCTGATAACATTTTTAACATCAGCCAAACTTTGGACAAAAATTTCTAGAACTTTCCAAAAAGTGCAAGTAGAATAGCCTACTTAATATCTGGTTATGAATTTAATGCTGAAAGGTCTGACATGCTTTTTAACTGGAAAGGCACTTCCTCATAAAAAGTGTACTTGGGAATTCAAAGATCTACCCTTTTGACCAAATTGTTTACCTTGGTATTCCTATTGGTAATACCATTTCTCACACTCATCATCTCCTAACAGATGGCATCAAAAACCATGCTTCCATAGTCTCTGCTAAGCTTTCTTTCAATTGCCATTATCTTGCAATGCTGTACAACACTGTTGCTCTCCCCCACATCCTCAACATTGCACCCTTCTGTAAGATTCTTACTAATGCTAATAAATTGAAAATCTGCCCTACTTTCTTCAGTTTCACAGAATACCTACTGAGTTATCCTGTTTGGACATGCAGTTCAAATCTCATCAGTAGTCTGTGCATAGCAGATCTTACTATAGCCATTACTAAACTTATGAAAAAACACAATCAAAAGATTTCAAGACATGCTTGGAGCCAGCTTCTTCAACTCTAGTTATGTTGTCATAGTTGTATGGTGATATTTTACTTTTGTTTTGTTTTCATTTTTTTCCCTTTGTAGTGCTTCATCATCTTCTTTTTGTATAAAGATGGGTTTTCAATAAATAATAATAATAATAAATGATAGAATGAAGCAGGACTCCCTATTCTGATTACTATAAACATCATGCATATTATGAATTAAGGATTTCATTGTTTAGCATTTTCTTTTAGATTACCTTAAATCACAATTGCCATCAAGATTGAGCTGAGGACCAGGAAGAAGGTCCTCAGTAATTTCTTTAGTACAGTTCAACATACTCAGTGAAATCACCTCAAAAGTGAATTGTAGCACTAATTTAGTACCTCTACACCATCCAGGTAAGATATTTGATGCTGGATCAATGGTTGTTTTCTTCAAGCATATTTAGCACAAGAAACATGTTGCACAAGAGCAAAACTGCTCTTATAAAGTTTCAGGACCATGTCAACACAAAGCTATGTAGTCGTGGAGGAAAACCCAAACTTGTCAAAGTCAATGGAAAAAAGGCAACAAAAACTGGCAGAGAAGGTCCTTGGTAATTTCTATTGTTCATTATATTCAATCAAGTTTCCCTATTCCCAAAACAACATGGTTTCAGCTCTAATAATATGTGAGAAATCAAGTTATAAATTCCAAATTTTTGAAAGTCCTCAGAAAAAGAAAAGCAAAGGCAGATAAATTTTCTGGTCCTGATGGATTAGACGCTAAGTGGATTAAAATAGAGACAAAGGGATGGCAGAACAACTTATTTATTTTATTTAACTTTTCAATACCATAAAGAAAAGTCTCCACTGGTGGAAGGCGGAAGAAAATATAATAAGAAAAGGAAAAGAAGGTAACAAAGCATCAAAACTAATAAAGGGAGGCTGTAAAGAACAAAGAATAACAAAATCATCAGCCTATCAAAAATCATTGCTGTCAAAACGATTTCAATGAGATGTTTGTACCCTGAGCTTTAGAATAAGAAAGGCAATTGATCCCATCATGGAAGTCCCTCCCCCCAATTACTTAACTATATTATTCCAATAACCCAATCTCTTTCCTTCAGTGTTCAGCCCTGAACTGTGGCTATCTATGTGTCTTGCTAGAACAAAGGTTTGAATTAGGGGTTGGATTAGCAGGGTATTCTTAGGAAAATACAGAACCCACTGTCCAATTGCAGTATTTTAATGGGAAGATTCTGTCAAAATTTTACAAAATTTTTACCTTTCAACCATTTGACATTTTTGATGTATTCAATCATGGGTAAGAATCTATTACTTTAACCTTAATCAACATCATGTTACAAAAACTGTTTTTTTTTCTAATATCCTGCTGAAATTTGCAAAGATAGTGCTAGTCTTCAAGAAGGGCAATAAGGGTATCCTGTCACACTATAGACCATTTAGCCTTACATCCAAAATTAGCAGATTAATGGAGAGACTGGTACAAAACAAAATTATGCAGTTTATTACTAAAGAAAAGCTATTCAGCATGATCCAATTTGGATTCTTTCCAAATAACAGCTGTAAAAACTAGTTTCTAGAGGCATTGGGTGATTGGACAAAAGCAATGGAAAGCAAAATTAGTGTCCTTGTTTTCCTATTTTATATAGAAAAGGCATTTGACCAAATTCCCTAATGCTTTAATAAAAAGGCCAGTTTATGGCCTTCATGAAAGAAAGCTTACATGGATACTATATTTTTTTGAGAATAGAAGGTGAAAAGTACCTGTTGAGGGATCCCAATCTTCTGGTTGGTTGGTGACAAGCAGGAAAGTTCAAGCTAGTGTGACCAACTACTCTTATTCGTTCTTCCAGCTACCTTCCTTCTACTCTTATTCCTGCTCTGGATCATTTTAGTAATAATTTAACAACATAAAACCATTTTAACAACATATTAAATAAAAAAAACAAGTTTTTTCAACTGAAAGTACCGTAAGAAGCAACATTAAAACTTAAAACGAACAGAAATTATTATGTATATGAGTGGGTTTGCCCCCCTTTTCAATACCTTGCTCTTTATGCTAAAGTTCGAATTTTTTTCCAATTCTTTAAGAGTGATCCATGAATCACAAAGGCCATTTAATTAGAATAAATAGCTCTTTTGAAAGTACTAAAAAAAACTTTAGCATAAAGATTGAGGTATTGAAAACGGGGGCGAACCCACAAATTTACGTAATAATTTCTGTTTGTGTTAAGTTTTAATGTGTAACTAAAAAAATCACACTGCCTCTCCATCATTCATAGAAAAAAATCTGGAAGAGATGAGGCTTTTTTTCACCAAGACAATGACCATTAAACTTTCAGATAAAATTAGTTTCATAATAATAACCAGTAGCCATTCTTGGCATGAAACTAGAAAAAGCTAAGTAACAATTGAAGAAAACTAGAAATAACTTGAAAGTCAAATTAATGTGGGAAAAAACAACTACACAAAAAAGTATGGAGTGAGGATTATGCACTTCTTTATTGAACTTTTTTTCATTTAGTTTTAAATTTAAAGTTGGTTATTTTTGTTTTTATCCAGGGTGTTCCATATGCCTATTATCTTGTTGTTGTTTTTTGCTATGAAATGTAGCTAAAATACTTATATATGAAAGTTTGTTTAATACAGTCTTGATATAAGACAAAAAAATCCGTATTTTTGAATTATTTTGTTAACATATAAAAATCAGTGTCATAAATGTGTCGACTTATCAATCCTGGTGACTGAATGTGTGCAATTTGAACTATTAAATTAATTTTTGTATTTATATGTTTTAAATTTTATTGTTTGGGCTGTTGTTTTTGAAAATTTAAGTTGTCGATTGCTCTATTTTTTGCAATCTTTTTTAACTTGATATCTTGATCAGGGACGATCTCTTGTTGCCATTAAAGACATAGATGAAGATGAAGAATTGTTCTTAGAAGACCCTTTTGTTAGCTGTCAATTTTCTTGGAATGTGGTCTGCAAATATTCTGCCTGTGATTTTTGCATGAAACCCTTAGAAACTGCTGAAGAGAATGTTAAACGATTGACAGGAAACCCTGATTATACCATACCTTACCCAGAGTTTTCCAATACAAACAAAAAACTGCATACATATTGCCCTGACTGCAGGGTAAGTTTATTAATTCTCAATCATTACATTTGTGCGTGTTACTTACTTAGACTTAGGACTTCCCATGCCAGTTGGCACATAACGTGGCAATGATGAAGTCTGGGGGTGGTTGGATATCATTTTGGATGAGATCAAATTGGGTCCAAGGCTTACCATTGTCGTTTTATGAATCAGTACTGTTTTATAGGGATAGGGTATTAATCTATGACCCAACTCTCCTCCTTTCCCTGGCTTGGGACTGGCTGCTCACCATAGCCCTGAACGGCAAGGATCATCACAGGAGGAGTTCAATTGTGCATGTTAGGAAAGGGGGTTTATTTCAAAGAACTTGGATGAAAATTATTGTTTTGATCTTATTATTCTTATTTTGCTCTTATATTCTCATCATAAATTTATCCTCATTTTGATCTGATCCTCAACTTGATATTAATTCTCATTATAAGAAAAAAAGTTTTATTTATTGCAAATGGAAAACGCTAAAAATGAGTCATATTCCAATGTGATTTTCGTGATTGTCTGTACGAATTCAAACTAATAATAGTAGTAAATATCTGAAAATTGAATATCTTTTCTTTTAAGTCATAAGGAGGACAAATAGTATTAATTCTGAATCATTACATCTGTGTTTGTAAAAAAGGGGAAACAATGAAAATATTATTTTTATATTATCATTCTCATTTCTTCTTACCGTAGCTCTAATTAATTATGTTACTCATAAAACATCCCACAATGAGTCATATTCCATTGTGATTTTGGTGATAGCCTCAAGTGCTTTTCTCATCTAATTTTGAAAGACTGTTAATAGGAGTGGGTTCATTACTTGCCTATGTGAGTTTGACTTGATTTGGTTTCTTGTTTGTGCTTGGGTTTCAAGATTTGTATTGTATATGTAGGCTACCATTTTGAATAGTCATCATCCCCTTGGATGCAACCAGTTGTCCCCCCACCCTCCCAAGATCAGTCCAAGGAATCTCCTCTCCATGTAAATAATGCAACTTATTTTTTTGTGCTTTGGTTGCTAAATGGGGTATCTTAGTGGGTACATGTCTGTTTGTACCCTCTCTATAGTATTACAATTACGGATACAACTTATTTTGAACATAACATTGTAAACGCTTAGAATGGCATGTAACTTATCAACATAAAAAAAGTCTCTTTACAGTGGGACTATTCTTGCTATTCATGCGATTTTTATTTTTTTGTTTTGTTTTATATCCAGCCTCTGGTTCCCAGGTATAAACACGATAAAAGCAAAAGATCATGTGTAGTGCAAATCAGAGTAAGGATAGTGGTGTTGCCTAAGTAAAGAGCAGTGTGTGTTTTTTTTCATTATGTTCCTCCTGGCTACTTTGTATACCACAGATGTTTTAAAGACTTGAGAGGGAATTCTTTTATTGAAAACTAATAGTTCTTTTGCCTTTTTTAAGGGTCTAAAGTGATTCTAAGACAACCTGTCCCCCCTCTCTGTGCCCTTTTGCTCCTGGGCACCCCTGTAATCTTTCACGGTGCTGAACCATCATTTTAAGATAACAATTACATTAAAAATGATAAAAACAATCTAAAAATGTCTCTCCAGGGGACATGACACACATAGACACATCCACATATCAAATGACTGACACAGATACATTTCAGTTGAAGGAGTTTAATGCTACACCTTGTTAAAACCCGAATCATGCAAAGAAGTCAAATCTGTCCTTTTGGAGATATGAATTGGGCTTATCTGTGCTCCGTTCTTTCTCCCAGTGCAAAGGCGATCTAGCTAAGTTCTGAGTTGGAGCAATAATGAGCTAAATCCTTATTCTGTGCAAAAACTAGCTAAGTCCTAATTTGATGCAAAACGAGCTAAGATTACATTTGGTTCAACATCGAGGTAATTCTTGACTTGGTGCAGAAATAATGCACATCCAAGTTGCACTTAATTCTCCCTCGCCCTCTACCTTTTTTTAGTGGCAAGGTAAGCAGGTAGCACCTTGTTTAAATTAGAAATGTACAGTCGTTTTAAAACTGAATTATTCGAAACATGAATTGATCCCGTAGCCCCTCCCATATTTTCCCCCTCCCCCTTTCCCCGTTTTTGTTAGTTAGTATAAAAATAGGCATATTGCACACAGTTTAAACTAGGATTATGCCAAGACTTTCCGTCTGTTGGTTGCAAAACCCAAGTGGACTGGTGGGCCCTTTAATCCCCCCCCCTCAATCCTCCTGGGACTTTTCTAGACCCAAGGTAGGCATGTTTGGAGCTTGTTTGAACCAGAGTCATGCTATGGGTTACAACTTGTATAATTTGAGAACCAATCTGGGCCTGTAACCCCTCGATCGCCATCCACATTTTCCAACTTTTTAGCCAACTATTAGGAATCTGTCGAATCGGAATCATAAAAAAAATTGTATAAAAAAAATTGTGTTTTCTCCTCTTTTTATGTTATTTCTTAGCATGTGTAATTGTTTTTAGTCAAGTTCATTCTGTTTCATATTTTTTCACGTTGTTTTAGGCTTCCGCATTTGAAGCCGAAAAATTAAGACGTGTATCCTTTTTTTTTGTTATTTTTGTAGATATATATATATATATATATATATATATATATATATATATATATATATATATATATATATATATATATATATATATATATATATATATATATATATATATATATATATATATATATATATATATATATATATATATATATATATATATATGAATAGATTCTCATGGTCGCTTGTCTTCTAATCGCAGACAATTTGAGCCTTTTCTTGATGTCATGAAGTCCAAATGGACCTTAAAATAGAAGAGGTGCCTTTGTAAAATTACATAGTTTTTTTTATTGGACCTTTAACTTTTGCCTCGGCTTGTATTTTGTCATTATGAAAGACATATCTCCAAACCTGTGTTTCTTTTAACTGTTCATGTGGCGGGACTTAAACATATTTTTCTTCCAAGGATTTCTTTTTTGCAGATCTTTTATTATCAAAGGTATGGAAGGCATTGACGACCATTTTTGTTTCTTTTAATTGTTCAGGTGATGGGACGAAAACTTCTCCTTGTGCCTTGGCTTGTCCTTTGTCATTATAAAAGACGTATCGCCTTACCTTTTGTTTCTTTTAATTGTTCAGGTGGTGGAACAAAAAATTCTTTTTCTTCCAACGATTTATCCAGTCCATACTTTTGATTGTCAAAAGTATGGTACGTATTGATGACCTTATCCATGTCAAAATCCAAAACCAAATCATCATTACTGTTATTTTCAATTTGTTTGCTTCGTTACACCTCGGCTTATCTTTCGTCATTATGAAATATGTATCGCCGAACCTTCGTTTTTTTAACAAAGATATGGGACACGCGGCAGGCTTCTAAATATAGATTCTCACTGTCGCTTAACTTCTAAAGGCAGACAATTTGAGCCTTTTCTTGATTTCATGACGTCCAAATGGACCTTAAATTAGAAGTGTTGCCTTTGTGAAATTAATTTTTTTTTTATTGGACCTTTTGTAATTATGAAAGACATATGGCCGAACCTTTGTTTCTTTTAATTGTTCAGGTGGTGGGACAAAAACTACTTTTTCTTCCAACGATTTATCTAGTTCAGGTTTTTGATTGAACAAGGTATAGAAGGCATTGACGACCACCATTGTTTCTTTTAATTGTTCAGGTGGTGGGACAAAAACTACTTTTTCTTCTAACGATTTATCTAGTTCAGGTTTTTGATTTTACTAGGTATGGAAGGCATTGACGACCACCTTTGTTTCTTTTAATTGTTCAGATGGTGGGACAAAAACTCCTTTTTCTTCCAACGATATATCCAGTCCATATTTTTGATTTTCAAAGGTATCTTAGGTCTTGATGACCTTATCCTTGTCAAAATCCAAAACACAATCATCATCACTATCGTTTTCAAATTGTTTGCTTCTATACACCTCGGCTTGTCTTTCGTCATTATGAAATACATGTCGTCGAACCTTTGTTTTCTTTAACAAAGGTATGGTATGCATCGATGACCTTATCCATGTCAAAATCCCAAACCCAATCATCATCGCTATCATTGTCAATTTTGACACGTTTTGATTCTCGCTGTCCAGGTTGATTTTCATTGACTCGCTGCTCTTCATTGTAATTTTTGATTCCCCCACTTGTTCGGTGTCGTATTTCTTCTAACCGCGTGTCTATCTGCCCTTCGTTTTCATTTTTAACCCGCTCTAATTGTCATTTTCGCATATCTTCTAACCACCGTGTCTTTCCTCTTCATTTTCATTTTTGATACGTTTTTGGACTTTGATTACTTCAGACAATTTAGCAATGGCCTTTGCTTTAGCTGTCCGTATTGGTGTTGTCGCAATTGATGGTCCAGGCTGTCAAATTTCACATCTTTTCACGTTTGATAGTTCTGGTGTTGGTTCCAAAGAATTATCATTTATATTAACTGCAACTACAAATTTTCGTTTTTGTGGCCTTTCAACAGACATTATATTATATAAATAACTGGTGTGATGGAAACTCAAGAATCTTATTTATGCTCTGCATAACATCATATAAGAAAATACTTATATTATGCCATATATGATGTCATAAGAAATGCATATATGATGTACAAACATAGTACATGACCTCATTTGCAAAAACCAAAATTAATGCTGGACCTTATCCAGGATTTTGTTCTGGGGGGGGGGGGGAAGAATTCGACTGGAAAAAAAAAAAAAACAAATATCAATAATAGATAAGATTAGATTGATCATTACCCAAGCCATTAATCGAGAGGTAGGGAGATTTTAGCAGGGAGAATTTTCTGCCGATGGAATTTTTTTGGTGTGAGGGATTTTCATGGGGAAATGTTTCGCGGTGAGAAAAAGCGGATTTCCCGGTATGATTTGAAAAAGATCAGAAATTAAATTAAAAAACGAATTATTCGAACTGAAAGTAAGGAACAACATTAAGACTTAAAACAGACAGAAATTATTCTTATATGATTGGGGCTGCCCCTTCCTCAACCATCGCTTTTGCACTAAAGCCCAATCCTTTAAGAATGACTCCTAAAACACAAGGGCCGTTTAATTAAAATAAGACGCTTTTTTAAAGCACTCTAAAAACTTTAGCTCACGAACGAGGGCTGAGGAAGAGGCAGCCACCCTCTTATGTGGAATTAATCAACGTTCGTTTTAATGTTGCTCCTTACTTTCAGTTGGAAAAAATTGTTTTTTGTTTTATACCGAATCAAGAAACATTTGAAAAGAAATGCCTTTCAATATTCCTTCTGGATTTTAATCTTCTATCTTCTTGCTTCGGCCTGTATCTTCCTTGTATCACATTTACAGTGTTACCAGATGTCGGGTTAAAAATTGCGCCGTCATAAAAGTGAAAATACATCGAAAGCGCCATTTTACTAGTGAGAATACGTAAAATGAACGATTATCACCGCAGAAATGCGCCGATTTGAAAAAATTAATGCGCAACCGCCAAAATGGCCCAAATGTGCAACTACCCAAATGGCGCAAATGTGCAACTACCCAAATGGCGCAAATGGGCCCCATATGGCAACTCTGCACATATGAGTATCAACTGAATGGAAGAATGACTGAGCAAAACAAATTACTGCAAAATCCTTTTGTGTTCCCAAAGCATTGAGAGACGCTAAAGGTTAAACAGATCTGATTTGTTCATTTTTTTACAATCACCCATGGGTTCACTTTTAAAAGCCTTGCCATAATGAAAAACAAGGGATGTATTTACTTGATGGAAAAGCAAACAATATTGCGTTAAAGTTGATTGGCTTTTAAAGTGAGAAATTAAAACATTTTCTTTCGTAATGGAGGAAATCAGAGATTTTTTTAAAGGAAGAGGTAATGGACATTTTGGAAAGGCCTGGCACCTTTACTCCACCTAGGACTAGAAGAAACACTGTTAATACCATTCATAGTCAAAAAAGAAAACTTGAATTTTACTATTTTAAAAGGGAGAGGAGAAAGCTTGCTGATTTTATACAAACCTGTCAAGCAAAAAAAGTTCAATTTGTGACACTTGCTCAAATATTTATTTTATCAACGGCAAATTGCTGATTTTTTCAATATTTATCTATCCAAAATTCAACATTGACAATCAAATTTATAATAAAAAAAAAAATTCCTTCCCCTGTTTTCCCATACTAGATGAACTCTTTTTAGATTCTGAATAAACTGTACATATGATTCCTATTTTTTCTCCAACTCCGAACACGTAGCTTTCTGTCAAGGCTACAAATACGAACAAGGAGTAATTTACATAACAGAATTTGTATGCTAAAGAAGGGAATCAACTTTCTAAAGAAATTTTCTTTTACAGACTATTTTCTCCCTAATTTTGTGATCTTAATAAAAGTTTTAGATTTGCAGTTAGTAAAACGCAAGAACATTATTCGAACTCAACATTTTATCCAATTTTCTCCAGATAAAATTTTGTAAACTTCAGGGAAAACTGTGATAACCATTATTGTTATGAATTCAAGATTCCTGATGGGGAATTCCCTTGCTGAAGAAATTATCCTTTTCAAAGCATTTTCTCCATAATAGTTTTGGTCTTTATAAAAGTTTCAGATTTGGAGTCAGCGAAACACAAGAAAATTATTCAGACTCGACTTTTTATTGAGTTTTTTCCAGATTCAGGTTATAAGCTTCAGGGAAAACCAGGCTATTATTAATATAATTCCAAGATTCCTGGAGAGGAATTTTCCTTTGTCTCGAGCTTTTTGTCTCGAAAATTGGGGGTTTTCCGGTTTTAACTACACTAGTTCATTGATTTATAAGGGTTTTTTCAGTCTTTTTGGCTGTTTCTCCTGTGCGAAAAAACGGAGAACAGAAAAAGATGATGAAAACTAAAACTAAAAAATGAAGAATAGAAAAAGATGATGAAAGACAAAACTAAACTAAGATAATTTTCGGCCAGTAAATAAACAAAAAACAGAGCAGGTATTATGTCTAAGATGTCTTCAATGTAAAAAAAACGTATTTTATATGTTTACATATATATATATATATATATATATATATATATATATATATATATATATATATATATATATATATATATATATATATATATATATATATATATCAGTATTGAAGACGGATTGGCGGATGTCTTTGTCGAAATATCTGTTTTGAGTTTAGTATATTCACTGGCTGAAAATTATCCTGGTTTGGTGTTGTCTTCTTGTTTTTTTTATTCCTTATTCGATTGGCATTGCTGGTAGGCTTGTCAATTTCCATGACTTACCGTTAGAAAAGCTATGTTTTAAAAATTGTTTGTTAAAAAAAAGTTAACGATCATCAATTGACTATCAGTTAGATTTTGTCCCCTTTTGTCACAGTATACAGCTTAAATACAATCCAATAAAAAAACTTGTTAAATCTAAATTAATTAATAGTTACTAAGAAAAAGTGGTAATGCTAAGCCATATGCCTATATTTCAGCCACTTTTATGAGTTTTGTAAGGAAAAAGAAAAACATAAACAGACATTCACTTATCGCTTTAAATCTACAAATAGAAATTCAACAGCTAATGTATCAGCTGTTGTATTACCTAGAATGATTCCGGAACAAATGTTTCTAGCGATGATTTTTTTTGTGACGAAGGGTCTTAAAATGGTATGTTTTGTAAGGCTGGGCCTCAGAATTTATTTATGCTTTCCACCCTTCTAACCATCTCTAGGATTCTACCTGGCTTTCTCCCTTGTGGCCCAGTTAAATCGTTAATCTTAAAAACGTGAACTCACATTCAGGGAAGGTGCACCTAAAAGTCTTCTTTTTTCGGGGTGGGAACAGTAGGCCTAATAAAAACTTGGGGGGGGGGGGCTAATAAAAGTTAAAAAAATCGTAATAAAAGTAATAAAAATTTGCAATAATAATAAAACAAAAACTTTGATAAACTGAATAAGAAGCGCCCAGAAATTCAAGAAAACCTAGGATTTCTAAGGACCGGCATCCAAGGCACCATCTATCAACCAATGCATATGTAGATAGATAAATTCTACCATACTGATAAAGACTATAACACTGATTACCCTATAGAACTCTCATGAAGTGAGGGAAAGGAAAGTATTGAGTATCCTATAATTAAACCCAAAATAAGTGCAAAAACAAAATATCCAGGCATAATAAAAGTATGGAGATAATTAGAGCAAAAAAGAGAAAAGAGAAATTACCTTTTGGAAGTGGAGTTACCGTGCCTATGGGATCGAGGGCGTAGGTAGTACATACTGAGAAATAGTTTCTTAAAAGAGAGGCATAGGCTCCCTCTGAAAATTTGAACCTGACATCTTCCTTTTTGTGTCTCTAAAAAATCATCTCTGCATTTTTGTTAAAAAAAGGCAAATTTGAGAGACAAATTTCATCTTTATTAATAATTCTGAAAAAGGTGCTTTATTCGATTTAGTATATGTAACTTCATTTTTGCTTACTTTCCATTAACCACCTTTTCATTTCAGCTGCTGAAGCGTTCATTTGAAATAAATCTGTTGATAGAATAATCCTTCTATCAAAAGAATAAACAGGAAATAAAAATTCTGGAATACATTAAAAATGCTGAGCATAACCCTTCGCATCTTTTGGCTGCCGGAAGGTAAGCAGGAAGGGTGTGCGAGAGCACAGGACGGCTGGCCATCAACCCCCCATTGCACTTCCTGGCTGAAGGGCTATGAAACGCCAGTTTGGACCACCGCCAGTACCGCCAGTTTTGACCCTGAGGGTCTAGTGCTGTCATACTTACTTTATTCCGGGCTTAAAGTATAAAATAGTGTGCTTATTAAACAAAATAAGTGAATACTGTTTATCTCTTCCGGGCAAATAAGGACCTTTTCGTGCAATTCCTACATTATTAGTACTGCTACTACTACTAACAGCTCATTGCAGCACCAAGCAGTAATTGTTTTGTAGCCCCCCCCCCCTCCCTTTAGAAGATCCAAGTATTCAAGGTTGTACAACTTTGTACAAATTTGGCAACAAGGTTGTACGAATTTGGCAACAAGGTTGCCAAATTTGTTAGATTGTAAATTTTCTGTAAATTTGTAAAACAGATTTCAAAATTTCCCTGCAAACTTTTTTTTTTTTTTTTTTGAAGGAATTTAAAACTATTCCCGTCGTGGTAGCCTCTTAATCTTCCATACCAGGAGATTATTGGGTTCAAGAATGGCCTATCTGATTGCAATCACAGTAATACAGCCTAACCTTTTCTTTCATCAACCTTCATCTGGCTGCAATCGGACATATTTGGAAACCTCTGCTTCAAAAAAGAAATAAATAAATAAAAAATTAAGCCAAAGAAAAGAAGCAAATTGTAATGAATCAGTCCAGTTCATCAGATTCAACCTGCTGTAATTCTGACATTATTGATAGTACTACTACTACTAACAGCTCCTGACAGCACAAAACCGTTTGCGGCCCAATGCAGTCACCCCACGCTCTTCTAGCAAGCTAATCTGTTCAACAATCTTCCATGAAGTTTCAATTTTCTTTAATTCTTTTTTATGGCCTCTTCCGGCCCCAATGGGGTTAACCTGCTTTTTGTTTGCCCGAAAAATGCCAAAAAATCAGATCTTTAGCAATTTATCACCCTTCGTCCATAAAACATGGCTTTTCATTCTTAATTTTTTTTTTCATTATAACCATAGAAAGCTGAATCAAGTCATATTGTTCATACAGTTTATTCTAAAGAACAAAGAATAAAAAATGGGATTTTAAAGGGGAAACGAAAATACTGAAAAAACACAAATCGAAGATTTTGGAAGGATAACCGCCTCTCTTCTTCAGCCCGAACAAAATTTTTTTAAGGAAAATGCCAAAAAGGGAGCAAAGAGAAAACCAAAAATAAACGCGAAGAGTCAATGTGAAAAAACAAACCAATAAAAACCGACGAATAACCAAAATCAAAAGACGAATAAAATTCAATAAAAGCCAAAATTAGAAGAATTAAAACCAAATACCTAAAAACCAAATTTATTGTTTCATATCCAATATTAAACATATATATTTTACAATATAATATATTTTATAAAGATTTCTTCTATATAACGAGAACCTAAAACTGTCCTTAGACATTTCCTCTGGAAAACACCTAACATATTTCCTCAACCTATGAACGGGTTCAGAATTCTTGTGTAATGAATGGGATCAGGTATATTATATAACCAAACTCATTACCATGCCTTATATTATTCTATTCTAAATTTGAAGGCGTATCTTCCTATTCTTCCAAACTCTTTCAACTGCGAAAAACTCCCTACGTCTTGGCTATTGTACTCTTTGCATTTAAGCACATCCCTCGTCTTTACTAACCCGGGTAAGTGAGTCATCCACCTGACCGATTTTCTCGTTAGCTAGCATCACCTCTCCACCTTAGCCTATTCCTATTTCAAGTGTCTTGGTCTTTTTAGTATTTTTGAAGCCTGTTGATTGTAGAAATATTAATTTCAGATCAGATATTGTTCCCGTTTGTGCTTCGATAAGGCATATGATTCATATCACAAGGTGCTGTGTCTGCGCTCCTCTGATTTGGATCCTGATAATCCCTTGGTTATGCTGAATGAATCCTGGAAGTGAGTTGTTTCCTGTAAATTTTTGATAATTTAAAGTCAGCTAGGTTAAGTTTCTGCACTTTCGTATTGGAGCACCCTGTATTTCTTACGATAGCTTAAGTATTTCCTTGTGAACTTATGATGCTTCATCCCACTTTTTCTAAAATATTTTAGATATTTTATTATTTTATAATATTTAAAACTTTAAAAATATTTTTGAATTTTTTAGGTATTTTTAAAGCTTATTATTTGATTACCTCGCTCGGACAATTTAGATATTTTTAGCAATTTTTATTATATCTTTTTCTCTTTCCTTTTTGTAAGTCATTACCTAAAACTTTTTCTTCGAATTTGGTGACACATCTTAAAATAAAACCACAGATAAACAGAGACTATTTGCAAAAAAGATTTTTGATTTTCAGAGACTGAAGAGCTTTTTGTTATTTTTAATGGCTTCAGTCTTCACACAGGAGAAACACTCAGTTATAATTTCATTTTCTGTTCTAGTTATTGGCTTAAAATTTCACGCAGGGGGTTGTAAAATCAGCTACTTTTTAAAAAGGTAAGATCACCTAGCTCCAGAAATAAGGAGAGATGTGATTGGCTTATGAAAATGCCGTCAATAATGACAAAGACCACACTGCCTTTCCAACATAAACACCAACAACAAGAAGAACAATAGGGAATTCTTTTCGAAAAACATGGGAATTAATAGTAATATTTTCTTAAATAGGGATTTGGGGGAATACTCACTGAATGCTCTGTACACAAATTTAATTAAAAACTATTTAAAAAAAAAAAGTACACACTAACACAGAACAGTTACAAAAAGAACTTCGAGGTTAGCTGCCAAAAAGGAAAGATTAGCAGTGAAAGTGTGTTTTTAATTATTCTTCTTTCACTTCGATGAATTGGCTTGTTTCACCTCACTTTATTTATCAGTCCTGGTTGAACTTAGCTGAAGTAAGGATGCTGGGATTGTTTTAAAATTTTCATTTTAGTTTTAATGGTTTTATGTTATTGTAAGTCTGTTTTCTTTTGTATGTTATGTTTTGCTGAGGACGGCCCTTGGATATAGGGTCCAAATATTCATTCAAATATAGAATTCCAGAGTCTTGTGAAAAGAATTCTCCATTGTTATTCTTGTTGTTGATGTTTATGAAAATGCTGTCTTTTTCTCTTTTTCTCTTTCTATTAGCTTTCCTATTTTTCTCTTCGATAAAACGTTGTTTTATAATAAACAAATGTATATTTTTGTTAACAAATCTATAAACAAATGCATTAACTAAATAATAAACAAATGTTTATTATTTTATGGCACCCGGAACAACCATTTCGTTGGCTTAGATTTGTGACTTGGCTCACAAATTTCACAAATCACAAAATGGCTTATGGATATTGCAACTTTATCCAGAGTAACCTGGAAATAGTTTGATCTGAAATAGCCCTAGTTTTTCTCTACAGGAACTACTCTTTTTCTCTCAAGGTCATACAGAAGTTACCAATTATACTCTTCACAAAGAATAGCTTTATTCGTAGAAAGATTTTATCTAGTTGCTGCAAGCATAAATTGTGATCATACAAATAGGAATTTTATTTTACCGAACAGTGAGTATATAATCACACTGCTCATCACTGCACCAACATTTTTCATAAGTTACCAAGAGGCTACCAAGTCATAACCAAAAGCTAATATCGGAGCCAAGTATTTTGAAGCTCCCCAATAACTGATGGCGTTGGCCTAGTCCTGGATAGTGCCACACGCAAGGCCCTCCTTTCATTCGCACCAGTAACACCCAGGCTCCTGAGAGCAAGGCTCGATGGTAAACATGGAAAAATGGTAAATTTTCGGCAGTTCATATTATTGACCTACGAATAAAGTGAACATACTACTCGATGCCTTTTTTTATGCTCTTTACGAATATAACAATCATTTTTGTCGAAAATTTTACCCCCGCCCCTATATATACCAATTCAGGGTATATATTTGCACATTAGGTGTGGTGGGAGTAAAGTTTAAACTTACCTCTTATTTGCATCAGAAATAAGCTTTACCGCCACCCCCTTAATGTGTAAATATATACCCTGAATTGGTATATATATTGGTGGGGGTAAAATTCATTTCCGACAAAAATGATTGTTATATTTGGAAAAAGCATAAAAAAGGCATCGAGTAGTATGTTCTCTTTATTCGTAAGTCAATAATATGAACTGCCGAAAATTTACCGGAAAAATAACCATCATCACCTGCAACGCCCCCACAAATGGAGCCGAGGAAGAAGATAATCATGACTTCTCTACCCTATTAAGTTCTGAGCTCTCGTCAGTGCCTTTCCATGACTACCTCGTCCTTCTAGAAGATATGAATGTTAGCATTTAAAATGAGTCTGGTCTGTGGGATGTCGCTGTTGGACCCGTAACATTAGCTTTCCTAAACGACAACGAAGAGAGAATGCTGAACTGCTGTCTCGCCCACATTCTTACCATTGCAAACACGTGGTTTCAGAGACCCGACACAGCCAAGTATACCTGGTATAGCAATGATGGATCAACTAAGAAGATGCTCGACTACATCATCATACGCCGGCGATGGCTGTCGTCTGTGCAGAATTGTCGCACCTACCGAGGTGTAGAACTTGGGAACACCGACCATCGTCTTGTTGCAGCCAGAATCAGGCTTCCCCTAAAAGCTACAAGAACCAGCCAGACACCTCGGAAAATTGATACCTATCGTAACCAGCAAGACTCTGCTTTGGCTAAGCAGTATCAGGTCGAAATATCCAAGAGATTTGAGGTCCTTAGGCAGTGCAATGATAGTGAAGGCGTATGGAAGGTCTTCAAAAAGAGTGCTCTTGCAGCTGCAACTAGCGTTGCTCGAATGAAGCAGCATAAGAAAAAAGACTGGATCAGCAACGAGTCCCTCGCCATTATTGGTCTCAGACAGAAAACCCGCCTTCGCGGGGGCGTGACAGCATATAGGCAATTAAATAAAGAGCGTAACATCATGCTGCACAAAAACCGTAAGAACTTTATTGACAAAAAAACACGTGAGCTTCAAGAGGCCGCCAAAAAAAAGTACATTGGAGCCGCATATAAGATCCTCCGTGAGCTCTCAGGTCAATACACTCAAACTACATCGAATCTCCGAAACGCCAGTGGCAAGAATATTTACGACCAATCACAGTGCCTCCGCCAGTGGGAACGCCACTTCGAGAAGCTACTAAACTCAGACCCACCCGACCAGATTGCTGCTGCAACTGAAAATGCTGCTCCTGCTCCCTATGGCACTGAATTTACAACAGAAGAAATTAAAGCTGCAGTACGAAAGCTGAAGAACTACAAAGCGCCGGGAGCATTTGGCTTGACATTGGAACTCCTTAAAAACGGCAATCCATCCATGACCCTCTGGCTACAAGTGCTGTTTAATATGTGTGGCGTTCTGAAATGATCCCATCAGACTGGAAGACAGGCTTACTTGTGCCAGTCTACAATAGGAAAGGAAGTATAGAAGAATATAATAACTATCGTGGCATAACCCTGCTCTCGTTACCAGGCAAACTCTTCGCCATGCTGCTCCTCAAGCTGGCAAGATAGTACCTCCATCCGCTTTGTCGCCACAAGCAAGCTGGGTTCATGCCGGGTAGGTCCACTAATGAGCAAATTCATACAATTAGACAACTGATAGAGAAACTCTGGAATATAAAAGAAAGGCACACATTGCCTTTGTCGATTTTCGATCCACTGTTGACAGACAGTCACTGTGACTGATCCTTCAATCTGCTGGTGTACCTAAGAAACTGTCAATCTATTCAAAGAGCTATATAATAGGGCCGAAAGCGCTGTCATTGTAAATGGCCAGCTCTCATCACATTTTCTAATTAGAAACGGTGTTTGGCAAGGCTGCGCTTCTGCTCCCGAACTCTTTAACTGTGTCATTGACCATGTTCTCAACAAAACACTGTTGGGGCATCCGTTCGGCATCGATTTTGCTGGAAGGGTTCAGTCAGATGTTGATTACACTGACGATGTTGCAATGGTATGCGAAAATCTTGCTGACATCAAAACTGCCCTAGAAACACTAGCATCTGCTGCAGAAAAACTTGGTTTAAATGTAAACTGATGAAGACCAAAATATTGCATGTGGACAAGACACCATGCAGCCCCCTGACAATTATAGAAGTATGTGGCCAAGATGTTGAGATAGTCAAGCAGTTATCCTACTTTGGTTTCCAATTGTCTGCTCAAACAGAAATCTAGATGCACAGATATCAGCAAGGGTGGCAAAGGCAAAAGCCGTTTTTGGCCGTCTTCTGAGAATAATATTCCAGAAACCCCAGATGAGCCGTCTCATGAAAGCTCTTATCTACTCTGCCTCAGTAGCAAGTGTTTTGTTTTACTCACCAGAGACTTGGCCTTTGACTCAGTCTCAGATGACGAAGGTAGATGCTGTCCAGACAAAAAACACCTCCGCAAAATCGAACACGTTATGTGGCTCGATAGGGTATGGAAGATGGATATCCTCCGGTCCTTTGAATTACTACCCCTGTCCGAGCAGCTTACGTCCCGCTAACTGCGTTTGTCCAGTCATCTACTTCGCCCCACCCACTGAAACACCTTCCCGACTTATATTCGACTTCGATCCAACTACAAGCGGCTGGAAATTCCCCAGCGGTAGACCACATGGGATGGGTGGATATCATCCGCGTTCGACTCACAGTGTGGGGCATTGACCCCAGTGAAGCTCCTACCCTCGCCCAAAACAGGCACTGACGTCTGGTTCCCTCTACGCTGGTGACGCTGCCGAGCAAAAGCTTTAAGTCAAGTCGAGTTGGTGGACCATTAAACTCTCTAGGAATACCGAAGTGAGATACTTGAAATAGTCTCCTTCAGTTTGTAAAGCTTTAACAAATTGTTCCTAAGTTTTATATGCAGAGGTGGAAATATAATTTCCTATCTTCACGCAAAGGTGTGATGTAAAATACTTGGATTACAAGGTTTCAGGTCAGATTTTGGTGGCCAGTTCGCACCTGATGCTTCTCACTTGCTCTGCTGTCCCACATACACAGAATACAGGGATTCTTAGTATATCTGCGTTACTGGCAAATGAAGAAGCAGGACATTTTAAGCTCAGCACAGATGATCCATTGATGCACTTTGCAAAAAATCAATAGCTCTCTCTGTGTCTTCATATTCTTCACGCAAACAAGCTTAATGATCTTCTATGACTGAACCTTATTAAACGCCATTGTGAAGGAGGACCTATTTCTAGCTCCATTTTAAACTATCGTTGGCTATTCAATTGTTCTATAGGCTGAAATTCCCGATTCTTCCATTAAATCAGTCAAGGTCAAGTAAGTATTCATGCAGTTAACACCTCTTATTTTCTGAGAGGATTATCTGTTGAAAAAACCGGTTTTGGTTACATTGACTGTCAGCCTGTGTGATTGAACTATTTGTACTATTTCATTTGGATTGAATTATTTCATTTGGATAATTAGAAGGTGTTTATTGGAAAGTGGGGGGGGGGACTTAAAAAAGTCCCCCTTGCGGTTAAGTCTTTATTTTGTGACTTTACATTGAGATTTGATTACGCTTGGACCTACGATAGCTGAAAGTGAAAAAATTATTTTGAGTCCTTTACTGAATTGTGTTACGAGAGCACTTACAGATGGAATAAAATTGGACTGTATCGTAAAAGCGTGTGTTGCTTTCTATACACATGAAGATGTTATAAAGGCAAAGTGAATCCTTCATCCTGAGTTGAATATTACGAATTGTCTTGTGACCTACTCTAAAGATGAAGAAAATATCATCGAAATGTGCAAACTTCTAGTTGTAGCTGCGAAAAATAATGTGAGCATGCCAAAATTTGTCATCTTTAACCCCTGCTCGGTTCCGGTCATCTGAGATGCGGTGAATGCAACAGTTACTGCCAAAGTAAATGAACTCTCTCGGAAGCTTGATAATTTTTTAGCTACCCAGTCCGCTCCAGCGGTTAGTATTTTCACCAGCAGTCGTAGTGCACCTGAAACGTCCAAGCCCAAAGATTCTTCCTATTCTGTTGTCTTGAAAAATCCTCCCTAGGAGCTCAATGGCCCAAATGACTGGAAGGCTTTCATAGACAGTTTCTGTGAAAATGCAAATGACATTAGCGAACTTCGCAAAGCTGCAAACAAATGGAAACTTGTGGTCAGGTCGAAAGCTGCAGCAACGAAAATCGTTGAGAAAGCGGAATCTTCCGAGCCCGATCTCAGAATTGCTGTTCGAGAACCCCTGCACATAGCTCTGCTACGAAATGTCGCTGAAAATATAAACTGTGAAGGAATAAAAAGTCTAATCTCGAATAGTACGAAGACTGAACAATGCGGAAAATCCCGTTCTTTCAAAGTGTATTTTGACACTATCAGTGAGCTCCAACAATTTCTGAGTACTTTGGTAATTATCGGCTACGAGCGTCTACCTGCTGATTCGTCTAAGTTCTTGTCAAGACGATACTACAACTCCCACAAAATCAGTCACCTTGCTTCCCTGTGTACGGCTGAACCTTTATGCTCTAGATGTGCCTCAAATGAACATCGTTCTACGCGAGATGAACCATGCAGACAGCCGACATTCTGCGTTGAATGCAAAATCGGCAGTCACACGTGTACCGTGTAAAATGTCCCTCAAACAGTAATCCACAAAGAAATGACATCTGAAGCTTCTGCAGTTAAATGTTTATCGTGGAACATTCATGGCTCGTTCGCGAATAAAATTCCGATCTTAGATGTTGTATTTGAGCAAAATGAAGTTGTCTGTTTACAAGAACATTTCGTCACAAGCCGCAGTAAAAGTATTCTGAGTTTTAATAATTCAGTATCGGTTTATTCAGTTTCAGTGAAGCAGCTAAGTGGAAAAGGGCGACCCTCCGGTGGCATTGCCACTTTCGTTCGTTCGACTCTAAGATCTAGTGTATTTGAAGTCAATGATAATTTTCTGGCGATTGGTGTTGAGGGCTGTGTTTTTATTAATGTATATTTGCCTACAAATTACCATGATGAGCGTTCGGAGCGTGCTTTTACTTTTTTTAGTGATGAACTCGGCCAGTGTATTAACTGTAATAGATCATTAAGCATTAAATGCATATTAACTGGTGACTTCAAGTGCGATTTGACTGAGCCTTTCATACCCAGACCTTTAAGTTTTACGTTGTTGCTTAGTATTTTTGGAGACCAGTCTGATCTCAAGTGCAAAGATTAAAACTATACACACGTACGAACCTCAATGTCTACATCAGATCTCGATCACGTCTTTCCTTCCGAAAATCTCTGGATCTTATCTGTCAAGGTTGTTCCTGATTTTCACCTATCTGATCACTTACCAATACAGTTTTCAGCCGAGATTCCTTGCCACAGCTCAGATATACAAACGCAAACAAATTCGAAAACACCTCCTAGGTCTCACCGTGATTGGCGTAAAATTAACCCTGTTTTATTTCAAGAAGAAGCTGCCAGAGTACTTCATAAGATTCGTGTCACTTTCCATCTTCTCTCTAGATTAACTGCTCTTTCAAAGGAGGAAACACAACTATCAGTCGATATTTATTGCGCAGAAATTGGCCATGCCCTTCGCTGTGCAAAAAAAGCTGCCATCCCTCTAAGTAGACCCCGTCATCCTACCCTTCCTGGCTGGTCTGAAAATCCAGAGTTAGTGCATACCCATTCTAAGTCTAAATTTTGGCTTCAACTTTGGGTTTCTTGTGGACGACCCCGTTCGGGGGTAGTTAATTTTAATCCGCCTGCTCACAAAAAGAAAATTCGCGAAGGAGCTAAAAGCTCACAGAAAAAAGATGATTGATATCGAATCTACACGGGTCAAATTTAATCCTTCTCTCCTTCGGCATTTTCTGTCTCCTATAAGTGTTGAGTCTTTGTACGCATCTACTATCCATGATGTTGAGTGGTGCGCGTACTATGGGTCAGAATTTTTGCCTCCTGACCCAGCCCTCAACGAAAGATACGAAGCTGAGTTGGACGACTTCTTAGATAGTTGTCCTCAGGGTGATTATGTTGTAACAGAGTACTTTTTTTTTTTTTATCTCAACTGCCTCCCTGAAAACTTGGATGAGATCTTTAACAGGAGCAATAATGGAGGTGTTATCGAATAAAACGAAATGCTGCGGGTTGTCATATACATGTTGAGCCAAGGTGGAATCAAAAGTCTCAGGCCTTTGACGTACCTCCATAGCTTTGGCGATTGAGGACCTGTGTTCCAACAATCTGCTCCCCCAATTGCTGGTGGGTTCTTCCAACAGAGAGACAGCCGCAAGAACATGGAACCCTATAAACACCACTGCCCAAAACACGGCTCGTTTTGTTTTTATCGCTGTTAAAATAGCTCTGAATATAATTAGATTTTTGAATGTTACAATTAATATATGTTTTTTTAGGATTCTTTGCAGTTTGTCACTTTATTTGGGAAAATAGGGTAAAACAGTAAAGACTTTCTTATCACCCACTAAAGGGATGCTATCTATTGGAGGTTGTGGAGATAATGAATCCTTTTCTGCCTTTTTTTGTCTTTTTTCTATGATGGATTCCAGTAACTTGATGGGAAATCTATTGCAATAAAAAATGTTCTTCAGATAATTCAATTCTGGGATTATATGAGCTTTTGAACAAATTCTTACATCAGGATCAACTAAAGATATAACTACTACTCTTTTTACACACGGAGGGTGGTTGGAAGAGAAATGCAAATACCTACATTATGTGTAGGTTTTCTATAAATTGAATATTCAAGGCTGAGAGATTTTTTTTATTAGTTAATTTTATTTCATTATCGTGCTCTGAGGACGGTCAAGCGGAGGTCTTAACAGAAATATTTGCATTTTAGTTCACATTTTTCACTGGCTTGTATAATTCTCGTTTTTCTCTTGTTTACTATTTTTTCGTTTCATCTGTAATCTCAAAGAGATCAATTTTGGGCTGTTGTCCAGACTCAAAATGTAATTATTCTGTTTGGTAGACTACTCTTCAAGTTGGTTTTTGAATACACATTAAAGCAGTGTAATTTGTTTAGGTTTTGCCCTTTGCAACCGGGTTAGGGACCAAAAAATTGTTGGTTTGCTGGTTGGGACCATTTTATGGGCCTCTCTAAAAAGTCAAGTTTGGTTAATGCTAATGAAATAAAATAAAATAGGATGAATATATAATAGTTTAAAAACAAATTTGGGCTATAGATTTGCGCTTTAGGGGGTGGGGAGGTTTTCTTTGAAAACCTGCTTTGGGATTTTAGCTGAATGAGGCACGGGACTTGCACCTGATGACAATATACGATACTCTGTTTGACAGTTGCTTTTGTTTTTCTTCAGAGTGGACATTTCCTAGGCAGGTTGGAACGTGTTCAGTGTTCTACGAAGGGTTTTTTACATCTATTACTAAACACAAATTTCTGTTAAAATCAAATTTTCTGTTAAACACTTGATGTCTTCTAGTGAGTGGTTGTACTAACAGGGGACCTACCTCTAGGTTAATGTGCTTAGAAAGTTTTTATACATAGCTGGTTTCTCCTGGTCATTATTAGATATCCGTATGGGATTTTCCTGCCTACTTCTACCAATCCAAGAGTTTAGAGTTTAAACATCCTCTAAAGGTTTCAAACTAATACCGAAATATCCATTCTGCATTATATTTATCAAAGGTTTTATCTTCTGTAGGATTTAAAACTGGTTTAGTTTTAGGATGTCTGCTGGTTGTGAGGCAACAGTTATTTTTCTGTTTATGTTTTTTATAGATTTAAAATGATTGTAAAGTTCTGTCTTTTTTTATGACTGAAAGAATAATATCGTTAGTTATTCTATTTTGTTTATCTTTTTTTCTTTTTTGTCAGGATATTAAATAGTGAATTAATATTAAGTAATTACGTATAAGTTGATATTAAACTATTATTAGTTTATTATTGTATAATTAATCTATAAAATAATTTATATTTCTAACTAAATTAAATATGTACCCACCTAAAATGGTTAGATGGCTAAATAGAATATTAATAGCTAATATATTATTAATAATTATATATAAATAACTAGTTGTATAATAATAAATTTGTTTTTACTTAATTTTCAGTTTTGCTCTTTTCTATGTCAGAGGCTTTTTAGCCTTAGAGGAATAAATAATTTATAGGCAAAAGGCAAAAATAAATAAATAGTTTATTTAAATAAAATGATAGTTTAATATAATAATTTAAACAAATTATAACATAATTTATTATTTTATAGGCAAATGCATTACCCGCCTGAAACTGCAACAGTGATGTTAATAGCAAGAATATTGGCTATTCTGAAACAGCATCCGTCTAAAGCAGAAATCCGTTCAACGCTGAAAATTGTAAGTGTTTTATGCTATATCGTTTTATCAGTATTTTCTTCAATACCGCCATCTCATATGTTTTTAAACGTAGCTGTTCACATTCTGTTTCCATCCAAAGCTGAACTTTGAACTCATCAGAAACCTCGACTCTTCCGATTCCTAAGCAGAAGTTTTTGAAGAGCTTAATGAGCTGTCCTTGAGAATCGTGGAAGTAATTTCGCACTCCTCGAAAAATTTTGGAACAGGAGATAAAGCTCAGTATATTAATGTATTTGGGATATAATGTCATTCAATCTGCTATTATGAAATGCTAAAACGTACGGAAATTTTTTTCGGGGGAGGCGGATAGTATAAAAATAACTTTAAACAAGATGATTTAAACAAGAAGTGCCCAGAGCTTCGGGAGAATTTAGGATTTTGAGGGGGCATGGAGGCTCCCCTCCTGACCTCTCTCTCCTGCATATGTGTCTGGTAAAGTACACAGTTCATTATTAGCTTAATAAAGAATTAAAGAGATTTAAGCTCACGCAAGGCAGTATCCAGGGGGGGTGTTGTTTTTGCCCCCCCCCCCCCCCCCTGAACTTTTTGTCTGATTCGAAAAACGTAACAAAAAATGCATACAAAAAAATTGTGTATTCTTCTTTTAAAGTTTATTTATACCCCCCCCCCCAAAAAAAACACAACTAATGTACCCTCAAAATGGATGCGCCCTTGAGCTTACCTCAAAATGTCTAAGTTAGGAGAATCTTTTAATAAAAAAAAAAAAAAAAAAAAGGATCACACCGTTTTAAAAGCTAAAAATATAGTAATTGTATATAATATATAGTTGTAATAGTTATATATTCTTTAATAATTTTTAAAATTTTTTAAACTTGTGATTCCTGTCTGAAAACGTTTTGCTTTTTTTTTCTGCCTTTTTTTGCTTTCCCACCCCTTTCACTGAGAACGGTCTAATGATCGAAATTGAAAAACAGTGGCCGGATACTGTGCCCTTTTTTCCTTAATAAGTCTAGGAAAGAAAACTCAAAAATTTAATTAATATTGATTCGACTACGCAATCAAAATTTTTATTTAACTACGTGTTTATGTCATTACTTCCGGAAATCTGTATTTTTTAGGTATGCGGAAATTTTTGTTTAGGAGTTCGCCCTTTTTTTTTTATTATTGATATAGTTTCTGATGCAGTTTTGTATGTTGGATTCCAAATTTATCCAGATTTTTTAGCAGCATGCCCCTTGTTTTTACATAATGGTTTTGTGTTATTTATTTTTTTTTTTTTATGCGTGAAACCCCACAAATTCAACCAAATTTTTTTTAGAAAGCATTGAGTAAAAATTACATTTTTGAATTTTGTGTATAAAGCTGCATTAGAAAATTTTCCTTAATATTAAAAAAAATACTTCACAAATCCATATTGAACAAAAAAATGACAAAACTACCTTTCGCATGGAGACAAATGATGTCTGCGCAGCGCAAGTGCCTACTTCCTGATATTCTGCCCTCGGCAAACTTAAAAAAAAATTCTTTTATACGAATTTAACAAATTTAACAAAACAATATCTGAATGATCATAACACAGAAACTGCGGCCTGTAGATGAGTACGTATCTAGATTCTAAAAATATACACTAGAATACTAAGTCGCCCTTGATCTTTCTGTATGATTTCTGCAAAGCATTAATATCTTTAATTCTTTTTATTAATTTTTATCTTATTCTTCGTTTATTTAAGATTTATTGTTATGTCTGATTATTCCCCTTTCGCCGTTAAACAACAACAAAAAAAACCGTTTTATACTAAAAACCTGCGATTTTGTTTCAAACATACTGCTGTAACTTGCATTAAAAGGGAAAGATGCTTAAATCGTTGTATTCAATAGTTTCAAACCATCCACGAGCAAGATTTCTGATACCCTTTTCTTCAACTTTTTCTTATAGAATGAGCTGAACTTTCTTGAATCATGGGAAAATTTACCCTTTTGGCACGTTTTCAACGTTTTTTTCAACCATAAAAAAAAACTCGGATGCAAATTTTAAGAATGAACTTTAGGTAGATGGCTGAAGCTGAATCACGGCTATCACGAATGATATCAGAATTGTTGTGTTAAGTCGAAACGTTAAGAACGTAGGACTATACAGACATACATAACTTGCAGAGGGAACATCTTATGTATTTTAGCAAATGTGGTATGTTATATGCAGTATTTAGCCAGTAAAGTAAGTTACTATTAAATATATCTCAGTGTAACTACTAATACAATCTTCATATTTATCATATGTTTAGAAATATCACAGAATCAGTTGGGTCATTTGGGGGGCAGGGGGGCTGTGTTAATACAAAGATCATGAAAAATCCACTCAATTTTCAATGTAATACCTTAAATTACATATTTTTGTTTTTTCCAAGAACACACTGCCTTTCTATGACGAACAAAAGACTTTCAAATGAGGATATGTCCATTTATTAGACAGTGAAAACAGAAACAAAAGTCTGGATATTTCGACCATATATACAGTGATCGTCATCATTGATCGATCGCTGTGTATGGTCGAAATATCTATACTTTTGTATATGTTTTTAATGTCTAATAAATGGACTTATCCCCATTTGAACGTTCATTTGTTAATCCACCGTATTAAAAGCTTCTTTTAATTTCCAAAGTGCACAGATGTATTGACATTAAAAATTAACGCTAATCATTCAGAGAAAATCGGGTACTAAAAGCCCTTGCCCGTGGCTTCAAGACGATACGCATATAATTAACCAACAAGATCATAAAGTCAATTATTACAAAAAGCCAAATATAAATATTGGTAAAACGTTTTTTATCCATTTTTTTCTCTTTTTATGCATCAGGCTGAAGATGCATATCTTTTAATAACTAGTCTCTATTCTGTATGTAATACTTGCCCAAACCCCCCTATAATCATTAAAATTTTATGACAAACTCCTTTTAAGTTTTTTTTTCTGCTTATTTTGGCTAGTCAAGTCCAACTACATGTAGTCTAACTAATGTTCTACATAGTTTGAATAAAAAAAATATGTATGCCTCACTGGCGTATCCAGGGGGACCCCGAAAAGGGGTACTTTTCAATGGAAGGTCAACTTTCATTCAAAAGAGGAACTAAATTATAGTAATTATTATAGGATTATAAGACGATCTTCTTTTATGTATTTGATGTGTACATACCAGTGTTGATGTGTATCTACCAGTTTTTGCTGTTGATTTAGTTTTCTTTCTCTTTCTTATTTGTATATTCCATTGTTCTAATGTATATATGATGGGCATAGGACGGGAGGTGAATGCCTGACCGAACAGTGGTAAATAAATACATTTTACAATTCTCGTGAAAAACCTTCTTTTTATCTCATTTATTTTTCTTTAAATGTGATCTATATTTTGTATTAGAAAATCCTCTTTCAATCCGTGTCCAAGTGCCTCATACCTGTAATGGCCTCATTTTTGAATAGTTAGTATTCGTTGTTTTAAATCATATAACATTTTAACGATCTCCAAAGTCCTCAAGAACTTTGTTGCATCCTTTAGTAATCAAATTGAGTAACAGATAAATACTATTACTATTTTCATTACAGAAAGGTTAAAAAGGTCTTTTAACTCGGCAGTCGTATCTATAATCGCCTTATTGTGCACGCATAAATAGTAAGTGGTGGGGGGGGCATACCCCGTGAAATGGTCGATTTTATTACGATTTTCTGTGTTTTCAAATTCTTCTTTTTTTACCTACTTTCATTATTTTTAACTTGCATTTCAATGCCTTTGCTGAAGTTATTGACAGAATTTAGATGTTTTTGTCGACTGATTCATTGGCTCGTAGACTAGAATTTTGACTGCTTTTTCTTGGGATAGAATTTTAATTACCTTGCCATTAGGGTTAAATCGTTGTTGCCACTTTTAATTCTTCAAGAAAATTTAACACAAGTTTATGCACCCCAAAGGCTGTGATTGTGAATGTATAGCTATGATAACGTTGTTGAGACCAAATTTTCAATACTTTTGTCTTGAAGTTCTGGTGTGACAATATCGTATATGGCTGTATGTTCTCTGGAAATACTACACAAAAATTTAAAAAACAATTCGTAGTGGAATTTTTGCTAGAGAAGCAGTCTATATGGACCTTTCTTTTATTTTCTTTTTGATGCCTTTCTTGATTAATTGTGTAGAAGGATGTGTGCTCGCTGGAGGCATTATAGTATAGAATTTGCATACCTTACATCCACTTAACCCGATGTTGGGATGTATTGTCAGATATTGATAAGTGTTCATCGTATAAATGATATTGTAAGTTTGTAAAGTACCTTCTCCGAAACCCTATTTGGTTTAAAATTCCTATGCTCAACGTCCTGGAATCATGAAGCCCCTCCTTGCGGGGTATTCGCAGTTTATTATACCTGCCGTTTACATAACCATGGAAGATATAAGACAACCTTATTTTATGTATGTGATGCATATGTACCAGTGTTTACTGTTGTTTTAATTTTCTTTCTCTTTCTAAGTATATTCCATCGTTTTCCTGTTGCAAATACCAAGATGCAATCACTGCTTTTAGTCTTTGGGGAGGTCCGCTACCCTGAAACCAACTCACCCACCGTCACCTGTTAACCTTATAACACAGGGAAGCAGAATGAACGCTTAAGACCTGCAATTGCTAGCAAAAAGGCTAATTTGAACGTTTCTGGGAACCTTTGAAAGGAATATTAATCTATTACTTTCTCTTTGGTCGTTTGAAAAATTTGGAGGATAGAACTTTATGTGTGAAAATAAAAAATAATTTGCTGTTTTTTTTTCAGTTTTGTCAGAAAACGGTTGAAGAAGAAGCTGCCCTTGCCCACAAACTCCTAGGAGATAAATTTGCTGATCAATTGTCAACTTTGAATAATTTATTTTGCGTGGCATTCCCTGATCCAGAGCTACAAGAAGTAAATTTTATTTTACCATCAACCTCATTTTTATTGTCTTTTTTTTCTGTTGTCTGTTTTTGCGAAATACCATGAGACATTATGTAGAGGAATGAAAAATTCACTGAGGGTTTTGATTTTTAACAATCTACTTGTTTTATTTTTTGTTTTCTGTAGATGTGTCAAATTTGAAAACATTATATCTCAGACGATATACAGTAGATTGATTTGGTTTAGTTTTTATCTGTTTATCACATAAAGTGATTAGATGATATAAATGTCACCAAGTGTCAGCCTCGCAATTCCACTCCCTTTTTAAATGGATTTCAAGTAGCTTTAAGGGTTCTAATGTTCAGTATGTGGTGATATTGCGTTTAAGTGGTATGTAGCGATATTTTTGAGCTGTTCACGGTGACTTTCCTGTCAAATATACATCCGCAACTATTCGTGGCGATGGTCTTACTTCCTTAAGGTAAAACTTATATTTCAGACTGGAGGGAAAAATTACTTGTTTTACAAGACTCAATTACAGTACAAACTTGAAACTTCCCTTTCTTAAGATTAGTCGAAATTGCCCACACCCTCTCCTCCTGAAAAAGGGCTTAAAAATGCAGTTTTTTTACATTCTTACACCCTCTCCTCCTGAAAGGGGCTTAAACATGCAGGTTTTTTTACATGCCCAGACCCTCTCCTTTTGAAAAAGGGCTTAAAAATGGAGTTTTTTTTACATGCTTACACCCTCTCCGCCTGAAAGGGGCTTAAAAATGCAGTTTTTTTTACATGCTTACACCCTCTCCTCCTGAAAAAGGGCTTAAAAATGCAGTTTTTTTTACATGCTTACACCCTCTCCTCCTGAAAAAGGGGCTTAAAAATGCAGGTTTTTTTACCTGCCCAGACCCTCTCCTTTTGAAAAAGGGCTTAAAAATGTATTTTTTTTTACATGATTACACCCTCTCCGCCGTAAAGGGGCTTAAATATTAAGTTTTTTTTACATGCTTACACTCCTCCTCCTGTAAATGGGCTTAAAAATGTAGTTTTTTTTACATGCTTACACCCTCTCCTCCTGACATGGGCTTAAAAATTCAGGTTTTTTTACATGCTGACACCCTCTCCTTCTTAAACAGGTCTTAAAATTGCAGGTTTTTTTACATTCTTACACCCTCACAACGTGAAAGGGGATTAAAAATGGAGTTTTTTTCAAATTCTTACACCCTCTCCTCCTGAAAAAGGGCTTAAAAATGCAGGTTTTTTTAAATGCTTACACCCTCTCCTCCGGAAAAAGGGCTTAAAAATGCAGTTTTTTTTACATGCTTACACCCTCTCCTCCTGAAAGCTTAAAAATGCAGGTTTTTTTACATGCTTACACCCTCTCCTCCTGAAAAAGGGCTTAAAAATGCAGTTTTTTTTACATGCTTACGCCCTCTCCTCCTGAAAGGGGCTTAAAAATGCAGTTTTTTTAACATGCTTACACCCTCTCCTCCTGAAAAAGGGCTTAAAAATGCAGTTTTTTTACATGCTTACACCCTCTCCTCCTGAAAAGGGCTTAAAAATGCAGTTTTTTTTACATTCTTACACCCTCTCCTCCTGAAAAAGGGGCTTAAAAATGCAGGTTTTTTTACATGCCCAGACCCTCTCCTACTGAAAAAGGGCTTAAAAATGTAGTTTTTTTTACATGCTTACACCCTCTCCGCCTGAAAGGGGCTTAAAAATGAAGTTTTTTTTACATGCCCAGACCCTCTCCTCCTGAAAAAGGGCTTAAAAATGCAGTTTTTTTTACATGCTTACACCCTCTCCGCCTCAAAGGGGCTTAAAAATGCAGTTTTTTTTACATGCTTACACCCTCTCCTCCTGAAAAAGGGCTTAAAAATGCAGGTTGTTTTAAATTCTTACACCCTCTCCTCCTGAAAGGGGCTTAAAAATGCAGGTTTTTTTACATGCTTACACCCTCTCCTCCTGAAAGGGGCTTAAAAATGCAGGTTTTTTTACATGCTTACACCCTCTCCTCCTGAAAAGGGCTTAAAAATGCAGTTTTTTTTACATGCTTACACCCTCTCCTCCTGAAAGGGGCTTAAAAATGCAGGTTTTTTTTACATGCTTACACCCTCTCCTCCTGAAAAAGGGCTTAAAAATGTAGTTTTTTTTACATGCTTACACCCTCTCCTCCTGAAAGGGGCTTAAAAATGCAGTTTTTTTTACATGCTTACACCCTCTCCTCCTGAAAAAGGGCTTAAAAATGCAGTTTTTTTTACATGCTTACACCCTCTCCTACTGAAAGGGGCTTAAAAATGCAGGTTTTTTTACATGCTTACACCCTCTCCTCCTGAAAAAGGGCTTAAAAATGCAGTTTTTTTTACATGCTTACACCCTCTCCTCCTGAAAGGGGCTAAAAAATGCAGGTTTTTTTACATGCTTACACCCTCTCCTCCTGAAAAAGGGATTAAAAATGCAGTTTTTTTTACATGCTTACACCCACACCATCTCAAAAGGGCTTAAAAATGCAGTTTTTTTTACATTCTTACACCCTCTCCTCCAGAAAAAGGGCTTAAAAATGCAGTTTTTTTACATGCTTACACCCTCTCCTCCTGAAAAAGGGCTTAAAAATTCAGGTTTTTTCACATGCTTACACCCTCTCCTCCTGAAAAAGGGCTTAAAAATGCAGTTTTTTTTACATGCTTACACCCTCTCCTCCTGAAAAAGGGCTTAAAAATGCAGTTTTTTTTACATTCTTACACCCTCTCCTCCTGAAAGGGGCTTAAAAATGCAGTTTTTTTTACATGCCTAGACCCTCTCCTCTTGAAAAAGGGCTTAAAAATGCAGTTTTTTTTACATGCTTACACCCTCTCCTCCTGAAAAAGGGCTTAAAAATGCAGTTTTTTTTACATGCTTACACCCTCTCCTCCTGAAAAAGGGCTTAAAAATGCAGTTTTTTTTACATGCTTACACCCTCTCCTCCTGAAAGGGGCTTAAAAATGCAGGTTTTTTTACATGCCCAGACCCTCTCCTTTTGAAAAAGGGCTTAAAAATGTAGTTTTTTCTATGTTTCGGATCCGCTCCAGTTCATCAAATCATTTAATATCAAAAAATTAAATGTCTAGCTTGATTCAAATGGCCGAAGGCAGGAAAGAATCTTGAAATGAATTAAGAAATTGGAAGAATCCCCTGAAATCTTTCTAATAGATCTCTTATTTCTCTAAAATCATAAAATTTCTAAATAGATTCCTTGCTTCAGATTTTATCTTAATTTACGAGATAGATTAAGAGATGTTAAGATATAGATTCAGACCCGAAGCTTCCCTTCGTTAATATTTTTTTGAATTTAAAATTTTGCCCCCCCCCCCTCCTTCTCCAAAGGAAAACAATATGGTATAAAATATACTTTTTGTGTTCCGAGTCCTTCCAATTCCGTATTCTTAGAGTACAATTTTAAACATATCGTTTAATTATAAAGGTGGAGAGGAATAATTTAAAATTCATAAAAAATTGACAGAATTCAGTAATTAAATCTCTGAATACAAGCCCTTTCCTTGTGAATTAGTCTTAAATTAACTGTTTGTCAATTTGGAAAATAGGATCAAGTTTATTAAAAACTGTTTATGTTCTCAGTCGGGTTAAAAAATTGAGGAATAATATAAAGTTCGATTTTTCCTTGATAATTCGACTCACTAATCCCTCATTCGTTACTTATCATTGAGAAGATTAAAGACGATTGTTTCTTTAAAATATTGCCTCTTGTGAGGATTCTTACAAGAATATTTTTGATTGATTTCTTTAGCCGACATAAGGTTGCGATTGTTTACGGTCTATGCTTGTTAAATATAATCCTTGCTAGTTTATTTTTGCTAAGTTTATTTTTGTTTTATCTATTTATTTTATTTTATTTTGGAAAAGTTAATTTTTGCTAAGACCAACGATCATTGCATACATCGAAAAAGATAAGAAGAAACAAAACTCACTATAAATACTACGTAGCTCTAAAGATAAAATTCAGAAAAACTGTCAGTCTATAGCCTATAGAAAACTATCTCTAGATACAGTCTATAGAAAACCGTGTTTATCGCCAAATTGAATCAAAGTCTTTCGTAAAACAAATACTTAACCACCATTTATTCCCAGTTTGGAATATTTATTACTTTGCGTAATTAGTATAATTATTAATTAGTTTGCATAAGTGTCCTGATTATTCTTTTAATTTATTTGGTTTAACTTTCAATTTTGGCATAGCAAAGTTAGGACAAGAAACTCAAGACAGTTAGAATAAGAAAGCCGTCAGTACTATCTAGCGATCCTCATCCCGCTTAAGGGAACCCAAGAATCAAAACCCATACACCGTGGCTATCTTCCTTGAGCAGGGCATGTATAGATATGTTTACCGGTTTCAAATTTTGGTGAGGGTGGAATTTGGGATATAGGACTTCTTAACAAAAAACCAACAAAGAGAAAAATCTCAGTGAAAAAAACAAAAAACAAACGAGACTGCGCCCAGTGGAGAGAAAAGAAACGACAAATGAAAACAACGCGGATATTTCGCCTGTATCCAAACAAGGTGTCTTCAGCACGAAAGAAACACAAGAGGAACAAGATAAAAAAAAACAAGCTAAAACTAAAAAACGAATAAAACCAGTACCACCAAAAAAAATAAAAAAATATACAATTGGCCCAAACTCATCCACGTAGGGAAAAGATGCTATTATAGAGTTACTTCAGTGAGAACACCAGAGTAACTCAAGTTTCTTATGTCATCATATAAGCAATTTCTTATATGATGTCATGCATAGCATAAATAAGATTATTGAGTTTCCAACGCATCAGTTATCCAGTTCGGCTTAAGATCTTTCAGGATTTCTTAAATACCCCTTCCCCCGGCCTAATTACGTCCCTAGTCTTATTTAATAATATGTGAGCAGTTGCTTATTTTTGTTTTCTTAATTCATGATGTTCGTAAGTAGGATACACTCTTCAAGATTAGGTGGCCCTAATCTTGATATCATGCATAGCATAAATAAGATGTCATGCATAGCATAAATAAGATTATTGAGTTTCCAACGCATCAGTTTCCAGTTCAGCTTAATATCTTTCAGGACTTCTTAAATACCCCCCGGCCTAATTACGTCCCTAGTCTTATTTAATAATATGTGAGCAGTTGCCTATTTTTGTTTTCTTAATTCATGATGTTCGTAAGTAGGATACACTCTTCAAGATTGGGTGGCCCTAATCTTGATATCATGCATAGCATAAATAAGATTATTGAGTTTCCAACGCATCAGTTTCCAGTTCGGCTTAATATCTTTCAGGACTTCTTAAATACCCCCCACCCCCCGGCCTAATTACGTCCCTAGTCTTATTTAATAATATGTGAGCAGTTGCTTATTTTTGTTTTCTTAATTCATGATGTTCGTAAGTAGGATACACTCTTCAAGATTAGGTGGCCCTAATCTTGATATCATGCATAGCATAAATAAGATGTCATGCATAGCATAAATAAGATTATTGAGTTTCCAACGCATCAGTTTCCAGTTCAGCTTAATATCTTTCAGGACTTCTTACATACCCCCCACCCCCCGGCCTAATTACGTCCCTAGTCTTATTTAATAATATTTGAGCAGTTGCTTATTTTTGTTTTCTTAATTCATGATGTTCGTAAGTAGGACACTCTCTTCAAGATTAGATGGCCCTAGATTATTTTCATACCTTTTTTATTCATTCTTGATTGCTCGAATTTCCATGTACATTTTTGAAACTATTCTTTTAATATATCTAGTAGAGTTATAATGTACTCAAAAAAACTACAAAGCAGCTAAACATCTGGCTCTTTAGACCAATATAAACCGGTCTAGTATATAATTTGTTCCGCTCTTAAATAACCTCGTCCTGATTTTCTTGCTCACTCATTTGAGTATTCAACTTACTTTAATAATAAAATCAATTGATCACATTTCTGTTCACTGCCGTCATGCAGATTGATTTTTACTGCTCCTCTGTTCTCTCATCATTATCGCTGGTATTGAAGTTTCTATACTTTTTTAGTCCGGCCAAAGATAATTTCTACATTTAAAATATATAAAATTAATCGTTCTCGAAATAAAAATGGGATATTCGTTTCCTTATTTCCTGTAAAATATAATTTTAACCATTTTGGTATTGATGATGTATGGTGATGCTGACATAAGAGGATGGAGAAGGGGACTAAACCAGTCTAATCTGCTGGTGATTCTGATGTCTGTGCTTAGTTATTCTGGAGTTGGTATTAATTTAATAGCGAACTCTTTTATCTTTCAAATTCTTACTTTTCCAGTTTTTTCTTCCCATCCAGCATGTCGACATTGATTGATCTGCTACAAGGAAGGGGATAAGAGTGAATGAGTTAGGGTCAATGGCCAGAGGTGGATATGGAGCAAAATCTGGGGGGACCAATGAGAAAAGGGGTCAATAATTGACCAAATTGACAAGTCTATTTAAAAAAAAGATTAAAAAAAAAAAAAAAAAAAAAAATGAGGGTGTCAGAAAAATCTTGGGCGAGGGGTCGCCCCTCCCTGGATCCGCCCCTGGCATTGGCTTGTTTCTGTAAGAAGAAAATTATTTAGCATGATGATTCTTACCACGATTGCAGTGACAATTCTTATTAGACTAAGAGATGCTATAGATAAAATTTTAATAGAAGAACAGTGTTGTTTTTGGAAAGGGAGAGGATGGGTCGAACGAGTTTTGATCTTAGATAAATAATTGAGACGTGTCTGAATCATAAGACCCCTTTAGTCCCCAGTTTTAAAAATTACTTAACAGCCGTTTGAGTCAGCTGATTGAATAGCTTAATTGCAGGTCCTATCATTGTATAGTATGCCGGATAAGCACGTTAAAATGATTAATTCTATATACGAGAACGACATCGCCGCGGTTAAGGTGAGAAAGTAGCTTAGTAGCTGGTTTGATGTTGAATCAGGAGTTAAGCAGGGTTGTGTCCTATCCTCATTTATATGGATTATTATAATGAACTTTGTCCTAAAAGGCAAAGGCTTTGAGGGAGCGTGGAGTCAAATGGGAAGATAGGACTCTCCTAGACTTTCATTATACAAAGGATTTGAGTGTTCTATATAAAAATGTTATCAACAATGAATAATTTTTCAGGAGGTTTTGGGAGATGAGGGTGCAAGAATAGGTTTGAAAATTAATATGAAGAAGGCTAAGTCGCTCAGACTAGGAATAAATGAAGGTGAAGCGGTGATGTTGTGTAACGAGAAGATTGGTCAAACTGCTCGTGGTAACAAATTGTAGGTAAGGAGTGACTCGTAGGTTGAATTGTAGTTAAGGATAGTAACTGAAACTCTAAATATTTTTTTTTTAATTTTAATAATAGTAGGTGCAGCTAAAGAATCGGCCTTTTATGCGGATTCCAAAAAATTAAATTTATTAAGTGTATTATTACCAAATCAAAAGCTACGAGTCTGTGAAAATGTGCCCGGTTTTGTAAAAAGGGGGAAACATACCCCTCAAAAAGTCAAGTGATGTTGTGAACACCATCATATTCAGCATATCAGATAACCCTCTTGTAGAGGTTTCAACCTCCTATCTAAAAAATATGGAATTTGCATATTTTTTGGGGGGCAGAAGATGGGTGCGTATTTATTTATTTACTTTTTTTCTTAGGGTTGACCGTATCGAACCAATGGTCCTGGAAAATCTGGAGAGGACTAATTTGAAAGGAAATCAGAAGATCTAATGCCATTTTTAAGTGACCAAAAAGATTGGAGGGCAACTAGCCCCCTCCCATGCACCTTGTTTCCCCAAAAAGCCATCTGATCAAAATTCTGAGATAGCTATTTGATTTAACATAGTGGAAAGGTCCGATAACTATTCCTTTGAGGATGACATGACCCTCTTTAGTCCCCGGAGAAAGGACTGTAAGTTATATAATTTGCCTATTGTTCACATATAGCATTTGTTATTGGGAAATATGAGGAACTTTTTAGGGGAGAACTTTGCGCAGAAGGGGGGGGGTTACCACAGGGAGAGTTGCCCCCCAAAATATTTTTTGGGGGGGGGGCAGTGTGACAAAGTGCAATAATTGACCAAATTGACAAATTTATTCTAAAAAAAAAGAAAAAACAGGATAAGAGGGTGAAAGATTTTTTTTTTTTTGGGGGGGGGGGGGGCCCGGGTCCCTCACCCCCCCCCCCCTCCCCCTCTCAATTACTTGGACTATCTGTCTTGGCTTTTCTCTGTCTACAATTAGCCATGTCTTGATGCAACCTATGCAACCTACTGCAAAATACTTGATAACTTCAATTCAAAACCAACGGTCTCGGACAACGTTCAAACTCTCTCTCCGAGACAGTTTGTGGAACGGTATGTGTAACGGAACGGAACGCTATTGGGGGGGTGACCCCCCCCCCCCACAATGTTTTTGGTCACTCGGTAAAAAAAAAGTCGGCAAAATCGTGGTGCTTTGCGCCACGATTTTGCCGACGCCCTTAAAATTCTATGTTTGGTTCAAAAAAGACCACGAAAATACTGACATGTCATCTACAGAATTTGGTCGAGAATTTCGAAGAGAATTTCAGAATTTCGAATTTGGTCGGTAAATAGTTTTACTGACTCCTGCCGTGAGTTTACAGATGGTGCCACAATTTTCTATTTGGTTAAATAAACAGCATTAAAATAGTAACATGATATCTACCGAAATTTGAATCCCGGTCGGCAAATGCGGCGGTTTTACCGACTTGTGCAGTGATTTTACGTATTGTATTTGAAACGGACATTATGCTAATTATTGACAAACAAACAGTTGCTAAAAATGACCAGCCAATCGGTAAAATCTCTTGCTCCCCACCCCCGAACATTTTGACTAGTAACGACTGTTCCGATGCTGAACTTTCCAAAGTTTTATATACCCTGTGTTTTGAATATAGAGGGTTAAAAATTATGCTCTTAGATGACGCACTTAGTAACAGTCATTCAGGGAAATAATAATTGACTCTTAAAACAAACTTCTTAACGCTATTTGTATTTCTAGTTCCTTCAACCTGATGCGTTTCGTTCATTACTCGCTTTGATTGGCCGAAATGCACAAGGCATTGGCACAAGTCCATTTTATCAGTGGAGGACAGCCATTGAGGAATCTGAATTGCCTTATGAAGAAAAGAAGCAACTTGATAAGACTATTGATCAAATATACGAGGATATCGATCAAGGTTATACTGTTTCCACTTTTGATACCTTCAATTGCTTTAGCCAGGGTTTAATTAGCCCCCCTCCCCCGAAAAAAAACTTAGCAAATCCAAAATAACCCACGCCATCATACTTTGGCTTTTTTTTGCCGTAGCATAAATTAAACTATTGTATAAAGATATCATATTAATTAATACGGTACTGTAAGAAATATCGTATGTAAGCCTTCCCTTCGCACAAAGAAAGACTAGTGTTTTCAAATGGGTTCATGTTACCTTTAAGTAAGTATTATATTATAATGATTACATATATATATATATATATATATATATATATATATATATATATATATATATATATATATATATAAGTATATATGTATATATATCTCTATTTTTATTTTTTTCGAAAACGGCTCCATATTTTTTCGGTTAAATTGGTATCCTGGGATGTTCTCGCATAAAAAACGATCTAAATGGGTCAGGAAGCCTGAGAAAATTCGTTAGAATTAATTTTGGTTTTCGCAAACAACGTCATGTACTATGTTAGTGCATTATATAAGTATTTCTTATGACATCATATAAGCAATTTCTTGTATGATGTCACCCATAGCAAAAGTAAGATTATTGAGCTTCCACGCATCAGTTATTTATATAATATAATGTCTGTTGGAAGGCCCAAAAAAACGAAAATTTGCAGTTGCAGTTACTATAAATGATGATTTTTTTAAACAAACATCTGAACTATCGGGCGTGATAAGATGTGAAAATCGACAACCTGGACCATCAATTGCAACATCACCAATACGGGCAGATAAGGTAAAGGTCAATGCTAAATTGTCTGAAATAGTTATAATTCGAAGACGTTTAAAAAATGAAAATGAAGAGCAAAGACACACGCGGTTAGAAGACATGTGACATCGAGCAAGTGAGCGAGTCAAAAATGAAAATATAGAGCAAAGACACGGGCAATTAGATGATATGCAAAAACGACAAATGGAGCATGTCAAAAATCAAAATAAAGAGCTAAGACACATGCGGTTAGAAGACATGCGACACCGAGCAGGTGAGCGAGTCAAAAATGAAAACGAAGAGCAAAGACACACGTGGTTAGAAGAAAAGTGACGGCGTGTCAATAATGAAAATAAAGAGCATAGACACACGATGTTTGAAGAAAAGTGACGGCGTGTCAATAATGAAAATGAAGAGCAAAGACACACGCGGTTAGAAGACATGCGGCACCAAGCATTTGAGCGACTCAAAAATGAAAATGAAGAGTAAATATACATGCGATTAGAAGAATAGCGGCGGCGCGTAAAAAATGAAAATGAAGAGCAAAGACACTCGCGGTTAGAAGACATGCGACACCGAGCATCAAAATCCAAACTACGTGAAGTAGTCAAAACCCAAAAACGTGACATGCGACACTGATCATGTGAGCGAGTCAGTGAAAATCAACCTGGACCGCAAGAATCAAAACGTTTCAAAATTGAAAATGATAGCGATAATGATTGCATTTGGGATTTTAACATGGATAGGGTCATCAATGCCTACCATACATTTGTTAAAAAACAGAGGTTTGGCGATATGTATTTCATAATGACGAAAGATAAGTCGAAGTAAAACGAACCAAACAAAGAGAAAAGGATAGCGATGATGATTGAGTTTTTGATTTTGACATGGATAAGGTCATCAATGCCTATCATACCTTTGAAAATCATATAATATATATATATATATATATATATATATATATATATATATATATATATATATATATATATGTTTTAGAGGTAATTACTTGGCAAGAAAAAAAAAAAAAAAAAAGAAAAAAAAAGACTGTCATCCTAATCAAACAATTGAGACAAATGTGCACTTGAACGAGGTTTTGACCTTACTCGTCTATCCAACTACCTAGGACAAAACAGTATAACTGAACCATCAACCAAATACAAATGTCCAAATCCATGCAAAGTCGTCATCAATAAATATAAATCGTTGTAAATATATAAGCTAAAGCACCTTAATCCTAGCGAAATATTTCCAAGTAGAACCTTCCATTAGGGCTCATCAGAAGAAATACCACCTGCCTTAACGGGTTTCGAGGCTGGTACTCGGCATGCGGCAGGCTTCTACATATGGATTTTCACTGTCGCTTGTCTTCTAAACGTAGACCATATTAGCCTTTTCTTGGTGTCATGACATCCAAATGGACCTTAAATTAGGAGTGATGCCTTTTCAAAATTACTTTTTTTTATTAGACCTTTAACTTTTGCCTCAGCTTGTCTTCTGTCATTATGAAAGATGTATCACTGAACCTTTGTTTCTTTTAATTGTTCAGGTGGCGTGGACAAGAACTTCTTTTTCTTCCAACGATTCATCTAGTCCAATTTTTTTATTTTCAAAGGTATGGTAGGCATTAATGACCACCCTTGTGTCTTTTAATTGTTCAGGTGCTGGGACAAAAACTTCTTCTTTTTGTCTTTTGTCATTATGAAAGACATATCGCCGATCCTTTGTTTCTTTTAATTGTTCAGGTTGCAGGACAAAACTTCTTTTTCTTTCAACGATTTATCTAGTCCACGTTTTTGATTTTCAAAGGTATGGTAGGGATTGATAACCTCATCCATGTTAAAATCGAAAACCCAATCATCATCGCTATTATTTTCATTTTTGATACGTTTTGATTCTTGTTGTCCAGGTTGATTTTCATTGACTCGCTCACATATTCGGTGTCGCATGTCACGTTTTTGGATTTTGATTACTTGTGCAGGATTTCGACTCTTGTTGATAGAAGAGCATCGCCAAGTGCTGAAAACCATGTTGTGACCAAGATGGGCCCAGGATTGCACAAAACCTCCATCCGTGGAGATCCCAGGGACTTCTTGCTGTCCGGTTCTAAGCCGTCTTAAGCGCTTCGGTGTAGAATTGAGAAGATCTGTGATCCACGTCCTGCACTGGTATCCGGGATCATTGCTTTTCCTGAGGCAATGATTTCAATGGTTTAAAGAACATGAAAATTGGAACTTGGAATGTTACGACGTTAAAAAATGACAATCGTATCGACATTTTGACTGACGAATTCAGACTATTCGAACTGGATTTATTAGGAGTTTCAGAAACTCATATCCCAGGGGTAGGAAGCATGAAATTAGGTGATATAGAATTTGGAAGGATGGGGTACATAGACAGGGAGTAGGGCTCATGATGGATAAGGAAGCTGCTAAGTCTTGTTTAGGCTGGGAAGGTATTGATAATAGAATAGTAGTTGCTCATTTTATGACTAAAAAGTTCAGGGTATAAGTTATAGTAGTATGCGCCCCTGTAGAACCGACTGACGGAGATACTAGTAACTCAGATGAATTTTACTTACAGTTACAGTAGCAAATAGAGAGGGTCCCAGGTAGAAATATGATGTTATTACTGGGAGATTTTAACGCCCAGGTTGGTAGAAATAGGGATAGATGGTGTCCTAGCTTAGGTAAATTTGGTGTAGGAGAAGAAAACAGTAATGGAATACAGACTTTTGCAATTTTGTTAGTATAACAATCTAGTTATAACCAATACGGTGTTTGGTCATAAAATGGCTCATAAGTTAACATGGTATTCACGTGATGGTAAGACAGCAAACCTTATTGATTATGTTACAGTAAACCGAAGACTGACAGGATCAATACAAGATACTAGGGTATATAGGAGTGCCGTTATTGATGTTAAAAGTAAAGATCACTATCTAGTAGTGTCAAGGGTTAATTTAAAGCTGAAATACTGGAAGGTTAACTACCTCTCGGGAAGTTGCGATGTTTGTAGACTCCAGGATGAGAATTTGAGAGAAACCTTCCAGGAACAGTTGAATGCTAAACTTGAGAGTTTAAAATTTGATAACGTGGAAGATGGTTGGAATAATTTTAGAAAAATTATTTGTGAAGTTGCTGACTTCACATTTGCTGACTGATTAGGGAAGAAAGCTAGAACAGCAGCTAAGAATATTAGTGAAAAAGCTTTATGTTTAATAGAAAGGAGAACGAACTTGTACAAGAATTATCTGAGTGATAGATCATATGAAAACCAAAGGAATGTAAAGAAAGTGGAGAAAGCATTAAAATATGAACTAAGGAGGTGTGCAGTGGAGGCCATGGATAAAATTACCGAGGATCTGGAAGATACAGCTAGACGGCACAATAAAAAAAAATTGTATGGGTATGTTAATAAATTGAGAGGGAGTAGTCAATCCAGACTTGGTCCAGTTAAAGATAGGAATGGGGCCGCAATTAGCGATAAGAAAAAAACTAAAGAGAGATGGGCCGAACATTTTGAGAATTAGCTTAACCGAGATAGAGTTGCAGGAAAAGCTATAGAGGAAAATGAAAAAGTCTGTGATACTTTGGATGTGAAGGAAGATTTGTTTTTTGAGGAGGAATTCGCGACAGTACTAAAAGGATTAAAAAAAATAAGGCTCCAGGTGCTGATAGGGTGGTAAATAAGTTTCTTATATATGGTAGCTCTGAGGTTAGACATGAGTTATTGAAGATTATGAATATGATTTTTGAAAAAGGAGAAGTATCTAACGATTTTAGGAAAACCTTAATTAAGCCACTTTATAAGAAAAATGATAAAAGTGAGTGTGGTAATTATCGAGGCATTAGTCTGGTCTCTGTAGGTAGTAAATTACTTAGTAATATGATACTTTTTAGACTGAGAGACGCCGTAGATAAAGTTTTAAGAAAAGAACAGTGCGGTTCTAGAAAAGGTAGAGGATGTGTTGACCAAATTTTCACTCTTAGGCTAATAATTGAGAAGCGCCTGAGTTTTCAGACACCTTTGGTCCTCAGTTTTATAGATTTTGAGCAAGCGTTCGATTTTGGTGATAGAAGAGCTTTGGTAAAGGTTTTATCCTTGTATGGTATACCAGACAAATACATTAAAGTGATTAGTGCTATGTACGAGAATAACACTGCTGCGGTTAAGGTAGGAAATGAGGTTAGCAGCCAGTTCTGTATTAAATCAGGAGTTAAACAGGGTTGTTCTATCCCCCTTCATAAGGATTATTTTGATGGACTTTGTCTTAAGGAGCACAGTAAAGGCAACGGGAGACCACGGAATCAAATGGGGAGGAAAAAGTCTCCCGGACTTAGATTATGCTGATGATTTAAGCATCCTAGATGAAAGTTTGACCAAAATGAATGAAATTTTAGAAGTTTTGCGAGTTCAGGGTGCTAGAATTGGTTTGAAAATTAATGTTATGAAGACTAAGTCACTAAGGCTAGGAATAAGTGAAGATGAAAAGGTTACGTTGGGTAATGAAAAGATTGATCAGGTCGGCAGCTTCACTTACTTTGGTAGTATTATTAGTAAAGATGGTGAGTGCAGTGAAGATGTTGAAAGTAGAATAGCCAAGACTCAGGGTGTTTTTTTCATAGTTAAAAAAAAGTCTGGAAGAATAGGAAGATAAGTCCGCAAACCAAGATTAGAATATTAGAAGCTACAGTGATGACAGTGGTCAAATATGGCTCTGAAGCATGGACGCGCCGAAAAGCGGATGAAGATTTGCTAGATGTTTTCCAGAGAAATTGCTGAAGGATTGTTCTGGGTACCCGGCTGACTGACCGTATTTCAAACAATAAGCTATATGAAAAATGTTGTTCAATACCGCTCTCTAGGGCTATAATGAATGAAAGGTTGATGTGGCTAGGGCACGTTGTGCGGATGAAGGATGACAGATTGCCGAAGATTGTTCTTTCGGCCAACCGTCTAGGGATAAACGGAAAGCAGGTCGTCCCCGTCTGGGGTGGGAGGACGTCATAAAGAAAGATTTAAAGGAAAATTTGAACTTCGTGGGCGGGTGTAAAAAGGGAGGCTTTGAATAGATTGGGGTGGAGGAGGAGCGTGCGTAGCTGTGGTGGCCTCAGGTGGCTTGGTGCTGCGGTCAGTTGTTAGTTGTTAGTAGTAGTAGACAATTTAGCAATGGCCTTTCCTTTAGCTGTCCGTATTGGTGTTGTCGCAATTGATGGTCCAGGTTGTCGATTTTCACATCTTATCATGTTTGATAGTTCAGGTGTTGGTTCCATAGAATCATCATTTATAGTAACTGCAACTGCAAATTTTCGCTATTTGGGCCTTCCAACAGACATTTGTTGGATAAATGACTGACTACATTTGCAATCTCAGCTTGTCGAAACGAGTCACTTTAAGAAAAAGGAAAACCAAACTAATTGAAAAATTTTCAAGTATTTTTCTGCTTTGAAATAAAAAACTAACATTATTGATCAGACACCATAAATTTTTTTGCAGTTTGCAGTTAAATGAAATTATTGTATTTAAAATTTTCACGAATTATTCTAGTTTTATGTAACTATATCTACAAGCTTCTTATAATGGCAAAAGTTCTTTGTAAAAATATTGATTTTAAAATAAATAATTTTTTTGTTAATTACAAAAGCACGTAGATGTGACAAATTCTTGATGTGAATAAAATGAGCTATAAAATGTGTTATAGAAAAATGCAGTTTTCCGTAAAGAGATGATTATATTTTAAAAATTATTTTTTCTTTAATTGCAAAAGTTTCTTAACTACATCAATTTCGTTTAAAATGAGCCATTAAACAGCTCTCTACCATATTCCAATGCTAAGTTATCTGAGGAGAAAGAGAGAGAAAAAAAGATGCCGTCTACGCATAATATCGTGGTTGTAGGAACTTTTTTGTATTTTCAAGCCAATATATTTTCCATGTTGTTCAAGTCAAGAGACGGTAAGTTTTCTATATAGGGGTAAGTTTCCTAGGTTGCCAGCTACCGCTGCAACCTGGATATGAATGACATTATGAAGTACATTACGTACATGACGACATTGCAATTTGTATTACGTGACGTCATCATATGATGTCATGAAATACATTACATGACGTCATTTGCAATACGTGACGTCATCATACGATGTCATGAAGTACACTACGCACATGACGCCACTGTAATTTTTACTACATGATGTCATTTGCACAAAACCAAAATTAATGTTTTAACGAATTTTTCCAAATTTCTCACCTATCTAGTTCATCTTTTTACGCGAGAATATCCCAAGATACCAATTTTCCCTGAAAAATATGGAGCCGTTTTCGAGAACTGACGCATATATACAATTATTGCTCACATATAAAAATAGTACATAAATATTATTAATATAATATAATAAGATAATACATATAATAGGTATATAATAAATGTAAATTTATAATTATTTATCTACTTTAAATAAGTATGTAAATAAGGATTCTTAGCTACTTGTTTCCTGAAGTGTAAGCAAGTTACCATCGTTAATGGCTCGAATCTTTCTGGGATCGTGTAGAAAACGCCCTAAGAAGGAGAGCAAAACATGTGTTTGTAAACCCCTCGAATAGTCGCCAACTCTAAACGCCACTTCAAGGCACAGGAGGGACAGAGGGTGGCCAAAAATTATGCGACACTGCAGAAAATCTCCAAAATTTTGGTTCTTTTGGAAAAGGATGATTTGGCTCTCAGATGGTGATCTATTATACAACTTACAGAATATTCAATTTTTAACAAGTTTGTTCCCTACATTTGTTTGTACGCTGAGCTATTTTTTTAATAAATGTAGAAGATCGTCCAACGCTTGCCATACAAACTGTAATGCAAGGTCTTCTGTGAATCTGGGGAATTTAATTACTAAAATATCATCAATAACGAGTATTTTGCATTATCTATTGATTTGTCTGTATTAGTTTTTATTATTTATTTTTACTATTTATACATAACAGTATGTATGACTAGAGCTGCGCACTCTCCGCCGTATCTAAAAAAAACATTATGAGCATGAAAAAATGATTGAATAAACTTTGTCTCAAATTTTATGTTATATAATTGGTATTATAGATGGCTATAGGAACATAGATTAATGCGAAATACGAACTTTTGTGACCTTTAACCTTGAATAACTTATCACATACACACGGTATTTTACGAGAATTTTGAGATAACTGTTTGAAAACCAACATGAAGGTGTTTGTCAATTTGCAGCTTATTATCTCTCATTCAGGGTTGAAACTCCAGTTTTTGGCCTTTTTGACTGGACTGTGTTCCAGTCATGATTCGTATGAAATAAGCTTTAGATATATAGACATATAATAGTCCTGTAGACCAGTTTGCTGGTCTACAATTCGTGGATCATTTCATTTTTTTTCATTGCTTTAATTCCTTACTTGAAATTAATATTACGCAAACCAGATAGTCCATTGATTTGTAATTAAAATCAAGTATTTGCGGGCATCAAGCCATGGTTTAATTGTAGAGAAAGCCAAGACAGATAGTCCGAGTGAGTGAGAGGCAAATGTGGCATAAACCCTTTCTAGGATGGTATAAAAATGATGTCATTTTACTTGTTGATAGATAAGTATATATATATATATATATATATATATATATATATATATATATATATATATATATATATATATATATATATATATATATATATATATATATATATATATATATATATATATATATATATATATATATATATATATATATATATATATATATATATATATATATATATATATATATATATATATATATATATATATATATATATATATATATATATATATATATATATATATATATATATATATATATATATATATATATAGGGGAGCTACGGGCCTAAATGCTCCAAATCTCTCTCCTCCCTGCGTAGATGATTGCTACACATGTTCGCGATGACAGTTTATTAATATTTTGCTAAAATTTTCATCTAGAATATACTAGAACATAATTTAATAATAAACAGTTTAGTAATGTAATGTAAAAGAATGAAACTTTTACTCTATTTCAGTATCTGGTACGTTCTTGAACACAGAAGGATCTGGCTTATACCTGAAGCAGAGTGCTGCCAATCATAGCTGTACACCGTGTGCTCGGGTTACATTCCCTCAAAATAATCATGTGTAAGTGGAATCAAGGAATATCTAACATATAATTGGACAGATCGAAAATTATTAATCGAGCTTGGTTTTTCTTTTCTGAAGCCAAAGTCACCGGTAAATAATATTAATTATTTTTATCGATCCTTGAAATTCTTTTGGTTTCAGAAAAGAAAAATTCAAGATCCAAATCCCTGTAATTATAAAACTTGGGTATTGGTCCGCTATGCATATTCAGTGTCTTTACTATAGAACCATTCTCGCTTTCTTTCTGTTATTTCTTTTTTGAGCGTTTACTATTTTTTAATTGTTATTATTAGTATCTATTTTTATTATTACTATTTATTACTAATAGTTTTTACTATTTTAGTATTTATTAGTACCTGTGGACTAATAAGATAATGTACCACCAGCGGGTAAGAACATGGTTTCTTACCTTAAATAGATATAGATACAGTTTGACTATAGTAACTTTGCCTTATTATAGTTTGTCTACTAGAATTTATGGATTATATACACCATGACCATTGTAAAGCGCGTGCACCAGATATCTCGAAGATTAAAATTTTTATAAATGATATCGCCATCTAGTTTTTAATCGTCCTGAAGCAAATGTCACCATCTACTGGCAACCCCGCAAAATTGCGGGGTTGCCAGTAGATGGTTCAGCGGAATGTTCAGCTAACTATTTCTGTATCCTATTTGTACATTTGTGCAACCTTTTTTTTTGTATACGTAAATTTTAAGACACCATTATTACAGGTGTTTTACATATAAAGCTTTATTCTCAAATGATCTATAGTTAAGGTTTATATTTTAGGAGCTATCAAGCCCTTACCACCAGCGGGTGCTGCCCAGAGGGGGCAGTACCTAGAGGGTAGTACAAAAAATATATTTTTTAAACGATATCGCCATCTAGTTTTTAATCGTCCCGAAACAAATGTCACCATCTACTGGTAACCCCACAAAATTGCTGAAAATATAGCGTTTCGCTTAATGTCCGGGTGGAACGTAGAAGGACGACAAGATAGTGCAGATGAAATGGTAGTAACAGATACACTGCCTTTTTATTTCCAATGATGGTAGCATTTTCTCTATAATCTTCAAGGGTTTCCTCGCCTCGCAAAGAAACCCTGTAGAATGCTGAAAATTACTTTAAAATAATATAAAAAAACTTATGTATCTCACTCCTAAACTTCTCTTTTAGCATATCCCCCTCTAATAGAGTAATATATAGCCCAGCGTACATACAAAATCTCACTTAAAAAAAAAAAATTATGCTTGATTAGCGCACGACGTTTTTCATATATAATAGAAAAGCTCAGTCTTATTGCAAAATAGAATGGCAAAGTACCACTAAAAGTGGTAATTTGTTGGTAATCTCCAGGAAAGTTTCAATCAATTTAAAGGGGAACCTTAGAGGCAAAGAAAGACTACCTCAATTTCAAATACCAAGTTTTTTTTTACTTTAGGTCTAACTTAAAACTAAGAAATACTTGTTTGGAATTGTTATGCAATTGTTTCTGTTTGGATTATTTGGTTGTTTCAAAGGTTGTTATAAAGAAACCCTGACTTAAATAAAGAATAAACTCATGCTTCAGGTATGATTGCAAATCCAATATTTAAAGAGCTAACTACACTAAATCTAATTACGTTGTAATAATACTAAAATAACATAACAGGAATAGTAATAATAACTAGAGATACATAATAATCTAATCAAAATGGCTCAAAGCAGTCCTGGCTGTAGACAATAAATAGGTTTAGCGAAAACGACCAAGCTACGTCTCAACTCCTCTTCAAGTCGAGTCTCAACTTTTGGCCATTTCAAAATTGTACCACAATTAAATACCCAAAATAACATGAGCAGAGCAAAAGATCAGGATTAATAATCAAACATCCTTTTCAGTCATGCCTAGGATTTGGATCCAGAAGAAAGGGGAGGAACCTTTGAAAACAGTTAACTTACTGTTTTAGCAACTAATTAGCCTAACCGAAAAATGTGAGTGCAATTTTTTATTCCAGGGGGGATGGGAGGTGTTCAGCCTCGAATGTCCCCTCTTGGGCATTGTCTTGGTTGTTTTGGCTTCAAAAGCTGGAAGGCTTTTGTCATCACTTCCCCATCAGGGAATGTTGATAAATTGCCTCAAAATGTACGTTATTTTTAGATTTAACATTCGATTGGTATTTGATAATATAAGATTGATATATTGATATTTCTACTCTTCTGTAACGATTTCTTAAAGGATATTAAGGATCATATTTCTAAAATGACAAAAAGCTTGTCATTGGCTATTATTCTTTTAGAAGCTTCTATTGCTACTAATTCCAGTGAAATTTTCCTACGGATTATTCTGGGTACCCTGCTGACTGACCTTGTTTCAAACAGTAGGCTGTACAAAAAGTGTGTTTCAATCCCGCTTTCTAGGGCTATAATAAGAGAAAGGTTGAGATGGCTATGGCATGTTCTGCGGATGGAGGATGACAGATTGCCAGATTGTCCTTTTCGGCCAACCGTCTAGGGCTGAACGGAAAGCAGGTCGTCCGCGGTTGGGGTGGTAGGATGTCGTAAAGATAGATTTAAGGAAATTGGGAACTTCCTGGGAGGGTGTTAAGAGGGAGGTTTTGAATAGACTGAGATGGAGGAGGAGCGTGCGTAGCTGTGTTGGCCTCAGGCGGCTTGGTGCTGCGGTGAGTTGTTAGTAGTAGCAGTAGTATTGCTACTAATAATCCTAATTTCGTCAAAATGTTAAGAAGCCACGGTTGTCTTTCATTTGCAATCAGCGGGAAGTCCCAGAAGACCAAAAAAGACTCGGCCAAATATACCTTAGGTATCCAAATATACTAATCGCAAACTTTTCAACCAAAATTAATGGGTGTATGTTATGGGGATGTTGCATTTGGGGCTACGCAATTTCCTCAGGCTCGTGGCTTTTGATGTGTATCACTAAAGTTAATGAACGTTATATATTTGGTTATGCAAATTCGATTTCCTTTTTAACAAGAGTAGAGTATTTGCATTATTTTTTTTATTGTTTTGAAGCATTTTCTTGTTCCATGCTTGTTTTGCTCGGCAATGTTGAAACAAAATGAAGAAACATACATTGCTGAGATGTTCGCACATTTCTGTATCCAGTATGTAATCCAGAACAAGGGCGCCATTTCACAAAAAATAGGGGGTTAAAATGTCATTTAAAGATCTAAGGGAGGAGGGGACAATTTTGTCATTTTCTTTTTCAATGAAAATACCAGTAAAAAGGTATTTTTAAACTATGATACCAAAAATGGTGGTTTCAAAATCTAGGGAGGTAGTTGACCACCCTGTACCCCCCAATTGGTGTCCGCGATCCAGATTAATTTCAAATAATCGTTTTTCAATGGTTTTCAGTGTGTCGTCCAAAATTTTTCCTTTGTTCCTAGCGGAGTGAATGTGATTCCTTTTTATCGTAAAATCATGCAAGCGATCTAACACTAATACCTTTGGATGAGTAATTCTCAGCTGGAAGGTAACTTAAGACATTCTTGCCGTACGCAGAAATATTATATTTTGAATCAGTATGAAAGTATTTTTTTTTCTCGAACTTCCATTTTTCTCAATTGTGCTTTCTGTGGAACAGAGTTTCGCTCTTTACCACTGTTTACCACCAGGATTATCCCTGAAACAGGAATTTCGAACGGTTTGATTCTGAGGGACTGGAACGGGATTTGACTCACTATGGGACAGGTGAGGGTTGTCCTTTATTACTGTTGAATACTTAGATTATCCTTGGAACAGGATTTGAACGTATTGAAACGGTTTTTCAATTACTATAGACCAGGTGAGGGGCACTATTTACTACTGTTCACTACGGGTATTATCGATTTATTCAAGCTTAAGATAGCAGCAAGCATTAACTCTTACGGCCAATAAGGGTCGTAAAGGCATAGTCGTCATCATCATAAGGGTCATAACTTGTCGGGGTCAGGTAGAGTTTAGTCTTAGCCTTACGAAAATTAGGGTTTAACTTAATTTACCTTTTTTGTTTATTTTTCTAAAAAAAAAAATTTTTTATTTTAGGTTAAGTCTTGTTGCGTCAAAAGCAATAAAAAAAGGTGAAGAAATATTCATTAGCTATTTAGATGAATGTGAACTTAGTCGAAGTAAAACTTCTCGTCAACAAGCACTGAGGTAATTTTTTTTTTTTTTTATCTATCTTAAAAAGAAAAAATTTAAATTGAATATTGCATAATATTTCTTTTCAAAATACATTAGTGGGCAAAAACGTTGTTAGTTTTTTGAGATTTTTTAAAAATTTCTTTGAAGATTCAGATACAAAAGATCATCTTAAACATGTCAACTAATAACTAAAAAAAAAATCACGCATAACTAAAAAAAAATTATCGTACAAATGTAGTGTGTGCACCTAATTACAATGTTATACTTGATAAAATACAGTAGGCCTACAATGATTTAAAGATAGTTAAAGATCTAAATATATGATTTGAAGATCTAAATATACGAGTTTGTTATTTTATTCTAATGGACTTTTTGTTGTTGTTTCGTTTTATTTTATAATGCCTGGAGAAGTATTAGGTAACCAATAGTTTTTGAGTAATAATAAAAAAAAGTCCCATTTATCAATTGTCAAAAAAATTCTATAGTTTATCTCTAACGCAGTGTGTTATGCTAAGTTCAAATCATAATCCTAGATTTTTTAAAAATTTAATATTTTTTCTGGCGCCAAACCTTTTATGTCCAAACTATTTGAAGTTTTTTTGGTGGAATCTTTAGTATTTCAGACACAAAAAAGGATCCGTGAATCTGGACGAACTTAAATTCTTTTTTTTATATTAAAAATATATAATTTTTTCCGAAGAGTAAATAAACTTATAGGAATTATTTTTCAAAACATGGCTGACTGTAAAGTTCCAAAATTGGTCTTTAGTTTTGGGCTGTATCTTTTATTTCTGAGGTAAAACGCTGTCTAGGAAGAATCACTCTTAACTGAAAAAGAGAATAGCACTCTGACTTACTCTATCCTGAGTACTTACGGCTGTATTATCGCACATAAGGCCTATTCTGGCGAACCCCATTATTAACCTTAAGTAACGAGAACAGATTTGTTCATCGACAATTGTCGATCAACAATGAATTCCGCAAGAATACGAATTTTAATTATTGTTGGAAACAAACGAAGATATTTTCAAAGTCAATTAAACATTGCTTTGGTATTTTCTATTAGACTCGGTTTTACCTCGACACTTTTCACTGTTTATACAGCTTTTCACTATTTGATCAAAATTCATAAAATTTAAGTTTTATATAACAAATTTTTCGAAGTTCGTCAAAATTACCCTTCCATTTCTTACCTTAGGTAGCAAAAGAGACCAACAAAAGAGAACAAATTTACTACTATTCCATAGCTGAGATTCGGCCCTATCCATCTACACAATAAAGTTTTCGAAATTATGTGTTCATGGTTTTTTTTAGGTTAACAATATGTTGAATGTTAACCTAAGATTGTCGGACATTTTTTCCTATCTTTAAGCAAGCCTATGTCAGTCTCTAAGCAATATTAAAATCATAATTCTGGCTCGATGAATGGGTAGATCTGAGACTAATGAATAAAATGATATAAGTATTTTTCTTTTTAGTGCAAGTTATATCTACAGGCTTGTCGCGAAATTGCTTGCTTTAAGAGGAAATATAAACCTTAAGTTTAACTTGGTAATCCATTGTATGTTCGCTTTAGGATTCATTTATTAATCTATAGCAGTATTTCTTTTTGTTATGCTATTTTAGTTTCTGTTCGGTTTGGGTTTCATTGGTTCATTGAAAAGAATTTCAAAGTCCCTTCGTCCTCCCAATCAATACCCCTTGGTTACTTTAATTCGACCCCCGAGTCATTCTGAGACATTACAGATATGATATTTTGATAGCTTTTGTGAATATACTGGTTTTTTTTTTATCTATCTCGCTACACCATTGTGAATAGATTCTAAGTTCCATTGAGCCTAATAGCGCAAAGCATTCAGATGGATGGGTAACACATATTTGTTGGCTCCCACATAGCCTCACTTTAAACATCGAATATAAAGTCTTCTGCCCCCCTCCCCCAACACTTTTTTCTGGTCGATCCCCAAGAATTCTTGCTGTGATGTTGCAGATATTCCACTTCGATAACCTGGATACATGGTTTCTTTGATTTGCTCCCGAATCAGAATTAGTGGTCCACTTGACCCTTTAAAACCCTGAGAAATCCCAACTAGATTCATGAGATAATGCAGAAACGCTGTTTTTAAAATTGGAGTGCACAAATTCTAGCCCAACACCTTATAGTGCCAAAAATCTTAAGCAGATTGGAGACCGAAGTCATTAGACCTTTACGGTGGCTCCCTCCCCCTAGCCAGTATTCGAGGTCCATTTATCCCCTACCCAAACACTCCTTGAAAATTTTAACTTAAGCTCAAAAGCCGTTCCCAGAATATTTCAAATACGTTGTTCTGAACACCTGGCAACATATACTGTCTTTTTATTTACCTTACTACTTAACCGTGAGTGTATTATAGGTCCATATGAACTTATACTGCAGAAAATGCATAATCGAATCAGATAAAAACATTTCTATCCTCCCCCCTCTCACTCGTAGTCAAAATTTAAGGTCCACTTGGCCCCTCCTAACACACCCTGAAAATGTCAACTTAATACTGCAAGTCACTTCTGAGATATCGCAAATACTCTGTTTTAATAACCTGATGCGGCATAGTGTCTTTTGATTTACCTCGCTAATTAGATGTAAACAGATTTTAGTTCTCATAGGACGTTGTGGCGCAATTTTTTTTGATGCATCCGAGACAAGATTTTTAGTTCCCCTCCCACAGAAACAAAACCTGAAGTCCTCCCCCCCACACACTACCTGAAAGTTTCAACTGAATCCCTGAGCTTACATATTACAGATATGCCGTAACCTAGATACAAAAAGTCTCTAGATTTATCGCTGCCCTCTCCTCCAGGCCAGAATTTGATATCCGCTAAAACTCTAATATCCCCTGGAAGTTCAAAATCGATCTCTCTAGTAGTTCTTGAGGTATCGTTGATACTCTATTTTGTTAACCTAGGTACATAGTCTCTTGATTTACATCGCTTCTTCATTTACCTCTAACCAATCAGAATTTGAAGTTTGAGGTGCAATTATCACCTCCTCCAACAATTCATGAAAGTTTAACTCTAAGTCTTGAACCCCAAACCACGCCCAAGATATTGCAGATTACTTGAAAACTGGGGCCTATACAGCGTCTTTAGATTACTCAAGTCCACTTGTTGTTTCCAGTGATTCCCCTTCTAGGAATATTGGCCTAGCAAACGATTTTTAAGAGCTTTTAGCTGATTGCACAACCAAGGCCAAGCACGGCCGCCTTTTCTACTTAAACCTTTCCGTGAACTAATTCAGTCTGTCTGTCTAATTTACAAAATCTTGGGATTTTGACTCTGGGGGTGTGGAGTGATGTCAACCCCGAAGGCACAATTGCTGAACCTTTGACGTTTCTGAATAAAGCAGCTATCTCAAAGTTTTGATCCGATATAATAGAAGTACGGGGGATAGCAGAAAAGAGCACAGGAGGGTGGTTGCCCTCCAATCATTATCGGCCCATAAAAAAGCAAAATAAATTTCAATCGAATGAGCCCCTTTCCATGTTTGTATGTTCCACACAAAATGGCCGAAAACAAAACAAACAAATGAATATTGGGCTCTTTAATTAGGAAGCGCTACAAGAATGCCTCTGAAAGACAACAAAGACGGTTTACAATTTTTTGGAGGGGAGGGGGGATTGTCAGATATGCGAATTTAGTAATAAATTATTCGCACTGAACAGATTTTGTCATAATCCTTTTTTTGAAGATTCTCTTTTAAACATGAATGAAACTAAAATATTTATTAGTCTCGGGAAGAATTCCTTATTAATATCAGTTGGGTATGTTCCCTATGTACTCGTGCATAATGACCGTTATTGTCAATTAGTTTCGCTCTCTGTATCGCCTTTTACCATCACAGTAAAGATACTTTATCTTTCTTTTTCTTTTTTAGGGAGAATTACTTATTTAATTGCAGTTGTGAAAGATGTCAGTTTGGTGACTCTGGGGAATCAAGCTCTGACTCTGGTGATGACGATGAGGAAATGAGTGACTAAACTCAACGAAAATTGTGATTATTTCAGGATCCTGAGTCTGTATTTGGGCCTGTTATAACTAAGAAAATAAATTTAAAAATACATTCTAAAATGAAAATATCACCAAAGTAACATAAGTGTATAGGTCCGATAAAGAAGAAGATCTAGAAATTTGTTCATTTTCCTTTTTAAAGCACCAGGGAGAAGCATAGCATAGGCTAGGGATACGCCTATCGCACGAAGGAGGCAACCAAAAAGGGATACCAGGGTCCAAGTAAAATGATACACAATTTTTGCCTAATTTGGGTACTAAAGATCGACTGAACCCTAGCATGCCCTCATAGGTATAAAAGACAGTGAAAGTGAGCCTGATTATTTGAATTGGTTAATTGGGAACACAAACAGCAAATACGTATCTTAAGAAATTATGAAAAAGTGAGGAGTTCAAGACTTCCGTTTTGATGTATTTGTTGCTAGTAGTTGGGCGCCAAATTTCAAAAAAGAAGTGTGAGTGAAAAGTTTGCAAAGAAAATAAGCTAAAAATTTACGGCACTAAAGAGTTTCAAGGAGTAGATTTTTTGAAGGCATATTTGTCTTCGGAATCAACAGACTGTTAATATTCGATTTTTTGCGGACGAAGTGTTGTCAAATTTTGCTGATTTATTTTTATTATTCAATGTGGCAACACTAACGGAAATATGATACTGCCCTAAAAACTTTTTACTTTTGAAATAATTAAAAGAGAACTCTTCGAAAATCGCTGTTTTCAGGCATGAACAGACCTAAGGCGGGGTCCAGGGGCCGAAAAATGTTTTTACTTTGATGTCCTTGGTACTTTAAACTTCTATGGAGCTCTCAGTTCTCTTTTGCACAACCGCGTACAGAACGGTTATATTTTAATGGCTGCTAATTACCTCGTTACGGTTCCAATCCGGTATACGTAGTAGAAACTTGCAAAATTGGTAGAAGCTAGAGCGGATTATGCGTTTATTTTGTCCGACAGAAAAATTTGAAGCGGGGAAAGCGCATTTCTGAAAAAAACTTGAATCTACTGCTTGTAAGATACAAACAAACTGTAAGCTTTTCAGAGAGTTTTATCAAAGCCATCGTTTCACGAGGAACATAGCGACTAATGTTGTAGCCACAGATACACTCTGCGGAGTGATGGTTTTACAGTAGTTTTAAGTTTAAACATTGTTTTTTATATTCAATAGCCTTTTTCAAGCCTCAATTTACTTTCAGAGGTAAGTTTGTGCTTAAGCAGCCATTTAAATAAAACCTAAGGTGATTTCATGTTTAATTAACTTATACATTATCTTTATTATCATTTGTAACTTATACATTTAATCAAATTAACTTAATAAGCCTTCATGGAGTTTATATTTCTTTTTATCTTGAAATAAAAGAAGAAAAATTTAGTCAAGTACTAGGCCAGACAGTTTTTCTGCAACAAAACAAAATTTATAAAATTACAAAACAATTTTTTGTGTCTATGCATTGATAGATACCAGATACCTTACAATTTACTTTTGTTATGGCGCCTGGATGAAAGAAAAACTTGATCCTGGCTCCAGACTTTTGAAGTTTCTTGTTAATTCACGCTCAAGGTTTACAATTGTAGAATTTACGTAATAAAAAAATAACACTATCAAGGACAGTATTATTAGTCACTATAAGCACAAGTGACCTAATGTTCTACTTAAAACATACTAACCTAAACAAATCAACAGGCCGAGATCGAATCCCCCAGCGGCTTCTAATTCATGCAGTGCTAGCTCATCCTCTTACTATTCCAGAAATCCCATGACATGGGATGTATACAGCAATATTTGAGGAATGCCCATACACAAAGGTGGCAATAAAGTTAGCAAATAGTGACCAATTAGTATCACCTCAGGTGTGAAGCTCCTTGAAGCAACAGTAAATACACGTATTACAAATATCTAGACGAATTATTATCACTAAGCCAGCATGGTTTATGCCACAGACGACCTGCTGAAACAAACATCATTGATAAATACAGATACATCACAGAACTCATGGACAAGAGATCTCCAATCAACGTGGATCTATTAGACCTAGCAAAAGCGTCCAATGCATCCTTATGCCAGATTTGCCTCTCACTCAAACTATCTGTCTTGTTTTTTTTTTGTTTTTTTTTCAATTAGTCATGGCTCTCAGCCTTTTCATCACAGTCCACCAGCTTCATTTTAATTCAAAAATCAAAATATACAGCATTAGACTGCATTCCAAACTTTATGTGATAGGATTCCATGTTGACGCAAATAAAATGGACTATGCAATTTTTAACTGAGAGGATTCAGTTTGTGAAGGTATTTTGGGATCGTGGGATAACTTATTTTTAACAGAATCCCTGATATGATAAAGTGGCGTTCCCCAAGGCACAGCTTTAGGCCCAATTCTATTTAATATATACATAAACGCTGCAACCTTGACTATAGACAATGGGATTAGCCTTTACGCTGACGACTCCTAGATAATTGGCATGGTTGACAGCCCTCAAAGCACCGAATCCATCCAAGCTGACCTTGGTACATTTACTGACTGGAAGTCTGGACACTTGAATTCAACATTGAGAAGAACAAGGTCATCCACTTCGGAACAAATAATTCCCGGTTCCAGTACTTATTGGTACCCAAAATCCGCTTAAAACAGTCACTTGCTAGCAGCCAAACTGAACGTGATAAGGGAGTTTTGTTCGATCATCAACTTAAATTTAACCCGCACCCTCAAACAGTTACAGCAAATGTTAACCCTACCCTTGGCATAAAAAAGAGGACTCCCGCGGTACATCAACAGCAGTAATCATCAAGCTCCGAAAGAGTTTCATTCGACCAAAACTAAAATCTAGAACATGTATAGCCAGTCCAATCAACACGCCAGGTCTAGCAACTTTGGAATAAGTCAAGCAGTACGCTATAAGATCTCAAATGCAGATTGTACCCATTACGACTTAGGAGTTGAATTTGGCTCTTCTCACGTATCGAAGTAAGGTGACGTACTGATTATCTATAATCTGCTCTGTAACCAGGATATCATTCCAAATTAATTCCAATTAGACAACTCCTCAAGAACACGCGGTCACTCCATTCCAATCTCCTGCATTTTCCGGAAAACTTCACTTTTTTTTGTAAATGTAATAATGCACAATACCTTTGCTTCTTTTTTTAACTAACCAACAAAAAGTATCAATACCATATATTCGTCATCATGAAGAAGAAGCAAAAGCTTCATTAGGAAGAAGAAGAAGAAGAAATTCAGCATAATTCTTTTTTGAGTACATAAGAATCCATAACACTATGGTTTCTTTTTTTTAAAACAAATCATAAAACAAGGATGGAATTTGTTTGCTTTCAACTCTCACCGAGCGGCATTAACATAAATTCGTTATTGGGTCCATTAAGGAGATAAAGGAGTAATATAAAATTTCAAAGGAATTGTGAGTTTCTTATTGAAGGAAAGACGTACAAAAATTTAGTTTTAAATTACATAGGCCTTCCTCGACCTCTTCCAGCTGGCATTCCGCCCATGTCACCTCCGCCAGATTTAGGATTCTTGACAGTTTCATCCACAGAGAGAATTAAGCAGGCTGCTTCTGACGCAGCAGTTAAAGCATTAATTTTCACTAGACTCGGCTCCCATACGCATTCATGGAAATTGTCTGCTATATCTTCGTTCATAATATCAACTCCATACCATTTGTGACCTACATAGAAAAAAAGAAATTTGATACAAAATTGATATGAATTCATAATGAAATAAACGAATGACCTAGTGTAATGAAATTCTTCATAACGTCCACTCCATGCCATTTGCAATCTGTTGAGAAAAAAGGGAATGAGATTCAAAATTGAAATAAAATCATAATGAAATGAAGGAATGAATTTAATGAAATCCATCCATAATATCAAATCCATACCATTTATGACCTAAGGAGAAAAAACGAATTCATAATTGAAACGAATTCATAATGAAATAAACGAACAAATGAATTTAGTAAAATTCATTCGTAATATCAACTCCATGCCACATTTGACCTGTGGAGAAAAAAAAACTATTTTTCTTTTAACCAGAGCAATTTAGAACTTTGTAATGTTTAAACAGTTATTTTAATTATAATGCGCACAGCAAAGAAGAATATGTTCAATATTAATCATTAATAATATCGCTTTATATTTCTCTGTTCTGTACGGAATACATGCCATTGTTTAAATCATAAACTAAATATCCAGGAGGGAAGTGGGTAACCTTTGGACGAACCCAGCATCCAAGCAAACTTCTCAATGACCATAAATAAATCTATTGAGCAATTAAACGCACAAAAGGGATTTTTCACTACAATAAATCAACTACAAACTAGAAAAAAAATTAATAAGAAAAAAACAAATAAATATATCATCTATTTGCTGAATTAGAACACTAAGTTAAACATTAAAACGGTCAAATCGTAAGGTGAAAATTCATAAGCAAATTATAGACATGTCTGTTATGCCATATAATAGAATATTTTCATAATTCAACTTCGACACCTGTTTATAGGCACGTTAAAGCTCTGTTATTCTTCATCTATGAATGTTCCTAGACTTTCGTCATCCTCTGTTCAAACAATACATTAAAACATTAAAACATTATACAATATTAAACAATATTAAAACATTTTTTAATAATCAGCTCTCCCAATTCTTTTCTCTTTTTCGGTGTGAATCACAAATTACCTATTAAGGGGAGATGTAGATATCCTTTCACAAATCCAGCATCTAGGCATACTTTCACTGGCACCATTAATTCAAGGGAACTGTTTATGGGCTTGTTAGAACTCTCTTATCCTTCTTCCATAAATTTTCCTAGATATCTGCCATCTCTTCTCAATAACAACAAATTTCGTAAATAGTTTAATCACAAAGTTAATAACCCATCGAAGCGAAATATGGGTACCACGTACTTAAGCAGTGTGGGGAGGAGCTTCGAGACCATCAAAGCATCGAGCCTTTTTCTATAATTTCTGATGTTTTCCATGTAATAGCCCATTTTTAGCACTATTTTCGAAGTTATACTCCCTCTTCCAAACTGAATTCTGCATAAGTGCCTGGTGACCACCCTTGAACTAACTTGCCATTCTTCACTGCAGGAAAATATTTCATGATTCATGTGGGAATTTTTTTTTTCCAAGCCCCTGTCATAAATGATAATTCCATGATACGCTCTCCCCTATTTTCCCCACAGTTCTCAAGTTATTCGTGCTTCGGGACACTAATGTAAAAAGAAAAGAAAACAAATACATGGCAGCAGGATATCCTTGTTGGGCAAGTGCAGGGATTGGAGGAAAGGGGTAAATTAGAATAATCTTCAGAAAACAGGTCAAGTATATGAGAATTATGGAAGATCATACAAATCTGAAAATTTCTAAAAAAGGGGGAGCATCAGGCCCGCATGAGCGGTGTTTCAAAAAAAAATGACCGGCTCGATTTTCAGAACTTCTCTGAAAGTAATTAATCCTGTAAATGTTATTAAATAGCTCCACGTTCACCACCCTATTTTTCCTAACGTCAATAAAACAAAGCATTTCAATAAGCCTAACTCAGTGAAGTCATAATACCATGGCTTTATCAGGTGATTCGTCCGTGCTTTTTGAACTTTTTCGGCTGCTCTGGTCTCCATTAGTGGTCTTAAAGCGGGAAAATCAAATCAGGCGGAAGTGGCTTTTTATGAACAGTTTAATGTGTGAATACAGAGCTGTTTTCACCTGGTCGACTGGGAAAAATGAAATGGGGCTCAACTTTTTGAAATAGCTAAAGATTAAATTTGATGGAGCATGGGTACTATTTTTTAGCTTTTACAAACGTTTTTATAACTTTAAAATAAAAGCCCACACCATGCTTTTTTATAACTTTAAAATAAAAGCCCACACCATGCTCCAAAATTCATTACCTTGAGCATGTTTCTGTCGAAGCTTGTTGAGAATATTGGTGGAATCAAATCCAGCATTGTCGCACAGCTGACGTGGGATTACTTCCAAAGCTTTGGCATAAGCACCAATGAGGAGCTGCTCTTTTCCAGCAATACTTCTTGACACCTCTCTGAGGTATTTGCTTAATTCCATTTCAATTGCCCCGCCACCTGAAAAGGAATTGTGTAAAGTAGTAATTCTGGTAATAGTTGTAGTTGTCAGCAGAGCTGATCACTCAATCCTTTATGTTGATAAGGTTGAGTTAAGATTTGGAATTAAATATTAAGATTTCGACTAAAAATGTGGAATCTTGTATTTTTTGCCAGAAGAAAGATCAAGGAAGATCACGTTTATTTGTTTGTTGTTTTTTTTTTACAGGGGTGAACGTATCGAACCAATGGTCCTAGAAAATAGGAAGACGACTCATTCGAGTTCTCTTTATCTTTGTTATCTTTGTATGTGTGCTCTTGAAATGTCAGAAGAAAAAATATCCGTCAATCTCTTAAATGTTTCATGTAAGAGATGGACTGTGCTGCTAAAAATTTTAACACTAGATTACTACCACATTCAACGTGAGAAGAGAATTCTGGTCTCACAGTGCTTGTGATAGAGTTTCCGAAATATTCATTATCCTTACTTTTATTGTCGTTACATGTATACTCTTGAAACATCAGAAAAAACACGATACCCGTCAGTCTCTTAAATATTTCGTGAAAGATATTACTATTATATGTTGCCCACCCAAACAATACAATAGCATGAGGAGTAACACATAAAAAAAGGGGAAAAAAAAAACAAAAATAGAAGAAGGAAAAAGAAAAACACTCACAACTGAAAGAACCTAATATGGCGGTAATGCGGAGAAATACGAACGCAAGCTGTGCTTCACAGATCTCTGTGCAGTAATTCAAGTTTAACTCTAATATCAGGAACAAGAAATTAAAAAAATCTAAAACAATTCATCGAGGTTCTTGTTTATTCATTTTTCTTGAGAAGGAAAAAAAAAATCAGAAACAAAAAAATTTTGGTCATCACAGAAAGTTGAATAGAGCTTGGCCAACGCAAGTCTTTTATGTTTCGGTCTATTTTGCAACAATATTAGCGAATCCCAATAGCACTTCCTTATTAATATCTGTATCTGCGCTGGCGCAGGCTTGGAAGGCTGGTATTAATGGTAATACCAAACCAGTGGAGAGAATCTACAAGAGAGATAGTTAAACCTGAGCAAATAAAGGGTGAACTAGAAATTTTGCCAAAAAAAAGAAATTCACATTTGAGCTTTACTGTTACAAATCTAACACTATTTTTTTTTTTTTTTTTTTTTTTTTTTTTTTTTTTTTTTTTTTTTACATTTTAGCACCCAATCGATAAACCCTCTAACTTCAAATATTCATACAAAAATACGACCTGTCAGAAAAGACTAACAATTTTATCAGTTGAAAACAATTTATAACGAAATTGGAAAGGATCTATTTTCAGTGGAAGCCAAATGATATTGAAGTAACTTACCAGCAACAATGGCGTCATTCTTCATAGCTCTCCGTACAATCATAATGGCATCATGAAGAGATCTTTCGGTTTCATCCATAAATTGTTCTGCACCTCCTCTCAAAACCACAGTACATGTTTTAGCATGGGGACAACCAGTGAAGAAGTTGAACCTAAGGAAATATTTTGTGATAATGCAAAATTCAACAGAACGAAAAATGGAGATGAAACTCATCCCTGAAACAACAGCAACTTAAAAGTATCTCAAGAACCAAATGAAACAGAGGAAACGGATCAAGATTACGTATCTTTTAATAGATTTTGCTCACGTTGTCTTTGTCCAAAAGGTAGATGCCAGCCCCACTGGCGTAGGATCATATCGCCTAATTAGCCACCTATCCTACGACAGAAAACTTTATAAAATGTAATAAATAAGTCTTTTTACCAGCACTTTGAGTCATACCGGTTCTTGGCTGAATCACAACTCGGTAGTCACAAATGGTGATCTACGTTAGACTGTCTTTTTGCGCAGTACCAAGAGTGGGTTGAGGTCCTGCCCCAGGGGCACGGCATCCGTCTTATGTCCTTTGACATAACAAGTGTATTTGATCATGTATGGCATGACTGCTTTCCATTTAAAATAAAAGCGAATAGTGTTGATGGTCGGCTATTTGAGGTACTCGTAAACTTTCTTTGTCAACGTTCATCAGAGTTGTTCTTGGCGGTTTTATTTAAAATAGTATCCAGTGTTATTAGGGGTACCCCAAGGAAGTCTTCTTGGGCCAACTGTTCCTGGTGTCAATAAACGACATAGGGGATAAACTTGCGATAAAATCACTTTGCTGATAATGCGACAATAATCCTGCCATGCATCATACCAGCCAAGGAATATTCATTTCCTCTTTTTATCGGTGCTCCAAAAAGCCATACTCCACTTCTCCATCGTACTCAAAATCGGGCAGCTCAAGCAGAAACTTCTAGAATCCCTGATGCCAAACCCCTTCAATCGATCCAAGATCGTTTCGACATGGCAACTATGTTAGTCTTCTACAAATGCGTGCATTCCCCTCCATCAGAGGAGTTATCGAAGCTCGTTCCTGACACAGCAAAGCCTTTATGGGCAATTCGTTAAAACACAGCCCAGCAGGACTACCTTGAAATGGGCATACCCTGTCAGGAATGACTAAAAATGAGCTTCACCCGACAATTTGTCGCCATCTGGAATATCCTCCGAACTGAGATAATCTTGAAAATCCCTCGCTTGAAACATTTAAGCAACGGTAAAACAAATACATCAAAGCTGAAAATAAAATGAAGGAATTATTATGAAGAGGGGTATATCATCATTGTTGATGAGGCCACGAAGATTGTAATTAAAAATGTTAGTCTAAGGCTAAGCTAAGTGGTTAAGTTATAAAACGGCAAGTGTAAACTTTCATACTTAAACAAGTCCATTCAAACTAGGCTAAAGTAAAAATT